>NW_027099777.1:117500-120000 GCF_031753505.1 Anomalospiza imberbis | reverse complement strand
GCCCCGGGGACAGCGGGTCTGCCCCGGGGACAGCAGGTCTACCCCGCGGACAGCGGGTCTACCCCGCGGACAGCGGGTCTACCTCGCGGACAGCGGGTCTACCCCGCGGACAGCAGGTCTACCCCGCGGACAACCGGTCTACCCCGCGGACAGCAGGTCTACCCCGCGGACAGCAGGTCTACCCCGCGGACAGCAGGTCTACCCCGCGGACAACCGGTCTACCCCGCGGACAGCAGGTCTACCCCGCGGACAGCAGGTCTACCCCGCGGACAGCAGGTCTACCCCGCGGACAGCAGGTCTACCCCGCGGACAACCGGTCTACCCCGCGGACAGCAGGTCTACCCCGCGGACAGCAGGTCTACCCCGGGGACAGCAGGTCTACCCCGCGGACAGCAGGTCTACCCCGCGGACAACCGGTCTACCCCGCGGACAGCAGGTCTACCCCGCGGACAGCAGGTCTACCCCGCGGACAGCAGGTCTACCCCGCGGACAGCAGGTCTACCTCGCGGACAGCAGGTCTACCCCGGGGACAGCAGGTCTACCCCGGGGACAGCAGGTCTACCCCGCGGACAGCAGGTCTACCCCGCGGACAGCAGGTCTACCCCGCGGACAGCAGGTCTACCCCGGGGACAGCAGGTCTACCCCGCGGACAGCAGGTCTACCCCGGGGACAACAGGTCTACCCCGCGGACAACAGGTCTACCCCGGCTCCGGGGCCGCCGGGCCCGGCGCGGCGCCCGGGCGGCGGGCGGTGGACGGCGGACAACAGGTCTACCTCGCTCCGGAGGGACTTAGGCGATTTCCGGCAGCGGCCGGGTAGACCTGTTGTCGCGGCCGGGTAGACCTGTTGTCGCGGCCGGCTCCGGAAGTTCACCAAGGGGTCGCTGTTTTCAGCTGCCTCCGGCTACGTCATCGCAGGGGCCGGCCTGCGGCGGCGCACCTTCCCGGTCGCTTTCCATCGGTCCTCTTGGAGGCGTCTGCGGCCTGGGACTCGTCTGTCCGTACTATGGGAGCGAGGTGACGGGCCGTCTCCCCGCAGGCTCGTCCCGTGCCTGTGACCGAAGCGGCGAGGGAGGCCGGGGGCCCCCGTGCGCAGTCCTCCGAGCGAGGCGAGTGCCGCTGACGCGGGACGAGCCCCGTGGCGTCGTCCCGGTCCGCCCGTCTGGCCCAGGGAAACGGGGTGTACGGTTCGAGAGGCGAGAGAGAGCTAGCGAGAAAGAGGAGAAATAAAGCGAGAAGGGAAAAAAAGAGGGAGAGAAGCCGAGAGAGACCGAGTACGAGCTGCGAGCTGCCCGTCGGCCGCGGCCATCGATTTCGTGGGCCGTGTCCCGCTTCGGCCCGGCTGTGGCCGGCTTGGCGAACGGGGGGGCGCCCCCCCTGGGGATTGCTGGCGGGCGAGGCGGCGGCGCCTCGCCCCTTTCCTGCCCGGCCTTAAGCCGGGGCGCGCCCCGCTCGGCGGGCGCGCTTTCGGGCTGTCGCTCCGCTGCGGTGGGCGGCAGCCGCGGGTGGACGCGGCCGGGGCTTTTCCCGGCCCTCGCCTGAGAGCCCCGAGCGCGGCGCGCGCGGGCCCGCCGAGGTGGCGGCGTCCCGTTCCCCTGCTTCCCGACCTGGTTGTGCCAGCGTGTCCGTGTCGGAAGGGTGGCGGGGGCCCGTGCGGCGGGGCGCGCGGCCCGGCCTCGGCGTCGCTGCCTCGCTTGAGGGACTCGGTGACGGCGGTCGCCCGATGAGCTGTGGAGCCGGGGTGGCGGCACCCCGCGCCCCACCAGCGCGCGCTGTTGAAGTCGTCCCCCTTCCTCGGCCTTAAGCCGGGGACCCGCGTCGCGGGCGAGTTTTTTCAGGGGCGGAGGCCGGCCGCGGTGGCCGGCCGCCCTAGCACGGACCGGAAGCCGACCCAGAGCCCCCCCGGAGCGTTGTCGCGGGCGAGGCGGCGGCGCCTCGCCCTTCCTCGGTCCTGTGAGGATCGAGCCGTTTCCGCCGGTGCAAGGGGGGGGGGCGGGTTGTGCCAGCCGGGTCCGTTGCCTTTTTTTTTTTTGTTCGGACGTGCCGACTTGCGGGCGGTGTGGGGGCCGCCCGCCAGGCCTCCGTCGCTTTTTTTTCTCTCGCGGCCCTAAGCCGCGGCACCGAGAAGCGCGCGCGGAAGGCGCGCGGGCCCACGAAAAGCGAAGGCGTGCAGGCGAGAGAGAGAGAGCGAGAACGCCGGTGGGGTTGGGCGGGGGGGGGGTGAGAGGTGCGTGCCTCGCCCCACCCCGCCCCGGGCCCGCGGCCCCCGTGGCTAGCACGGGTGTCCTTGTGTGGCGCGCGCCATGTGCCTTTTTGTTGTGCCGTCCCCCGGCTTGTTTTTTTTTTTTTTTTTCCGGAGGGAGAGCCGACCGCCGCGAGGCGGGCGAAAGCCGGTGGCCCGTGGGGCACGGTCGGCGGCACCTTTCTCGAACGCTCGGGTGGGTTCCCCGGGCGAAAGGGTGAAGCTCGCCCCTAGCCCGGCGGTCCCGCCCCGCCGTTGC
>NW_027099777.1:100000-102500 GCF_031753505.1 Anomalospiza imberbis | reverse complement strand
TAGCCCGGCTCCGGGGCCGCCGGGCTCGGCGCGGCGCCCGGGCGGCGGGCGGTGGGCGGCGGACAACAGGTCTACCCCGGGGACAGCAGGTCTGCCCCGGGGACAGCGGGTCTGCCCCGGGGACAGCAGGTCTACCCCGCGGACAGCGGGTCTACCCCGCGGACAGCGGGTCTACCTCGCGGACAGCGGGTCTACCCCGCGGACAGCAGGTCTACCCCGCGGACAACCGGTCTACCCCGCGGACAGCAGGTCTACCCCGCGGACAGCAGGTCTACCCCGCGGACAGCAGGTCTACCCCGCGGACAACCGGTCTACCCCGCGGACAGCAGGTCTACCCCGCGGACAGCAGGTCTACCCCGCGGACAGCAGGTCTACCCCGCGGACAGCAGGTCTACCCCGCGGACAACCGGTCTACCCCGCGGACAGCAGGTCTACCCCGCGGACAGCAGGTCTACCCCGGGGACAGCAGGTCTACCCCGCGGACAGCAGGTCTACCCCGCGGACAACCGGTCTACCCCGCGGACAGCAGGTCTACCCCGCGGACAGCAGGTCTACCCCGCGGACAGCAGGTCTACCCCGCGGACAGCAGGTCTACCTCGCGGACAGCAGGTCTACCCCGGGGACAGCAGGTCTACCCCGGGGACAGCAGGTCTACCCCGCGGACAGCAGGTCTACCCCGCGGACAGCAGGTCTACCCCGCGGACAGCAGGTCTACCCCGGGGACAGCAGGTCTACCCCGCGGACAGCAGGTCTACCCCGGGGACAACAGGTCTACCCCGCGGACAACAGGTCTACCCCGGCTCCGGGGCCGCCGGGCCCGGCGCGGCGCCCGGGCGGCGGGCGGTGGACGGCGGACAACAGGTCTACCTCGCTCCGGAGGGACTTAGGCGATTTCCGGCAGCGGCCGGGTAGACCTGTTGTCGCGGCCGGGTAGACCTGTTGTCGCGGCCGGCTCCGGAAGTTCACCAAGGGGTCGCTGTTTTCAGCTGCCTCCGGCTACGTCATCGCAGGGGCCGGCCTGCGGCGGCGCACCTTCCCGGTCGCTTTCCATCGGTCCTCTTGGAGGCGTCTGCGGCCTGGGACTCGTCTGTCCGTACTATGGGAGCGAGGTGACGGGCCGTCTCCCCGCAGGCTCGTCCCGTGCCTGTGACCGAAGCGGCGAGGGAGGCCGGGGGCCCCCGTGCGCAGTCCTCCGAGCGAGGCAAGTGCCGCTGACGCGGGACGAGCCCCGTGGCGTCGTCCCGGTCCGCCCGTCTGGCCCAGGGAAACGGGGTGTACGGTTCGAGAGGCGAGAGAGAGCTCGAGAGAAAGAGGAGAAATAAAGCGAGAAGGGAAAAAAAGAGGGAGAGAAGCCGAGAGAGACCGAGTACGAGCTGCGAGCTGCCCGTCGGCCGCGGCCATCGATTTCGTGGGCCGTGTCCCGCTTCGGCCCGGCTGTGGCCGGCTTGGCGAACGGGGGGGCGCCCCCCCTGGGGATTGCTGGCGGGCGAGGCGGCGGCGCCTCGCCCCTTTCCTGCCCGGCCTTAAGCCGGGGCGCGCCCCGCTCGGCGGGCGCGCTTTCGGGCTGTCGCTCCGGTGCGGTGGGCGGCAGCCGCGGGTGGACGCGGCCGGGGCTTTTCCCGGCCCTCGCCTGAGAGCCCCGAGCGCGGCGCGCGCGGGCCCGCCGAGGTGGCGGCGTCCCGTTCCCCTGCTTCCCGACCTGGTTGTGCCAGCGTGTCCGTGTCGGAAGGGTGGCGGGGGCCCGTGCGGCGGGGCGCGCGGCCCGGCCTCGGCGTCGCTGCCTCGCTTGAGGGACTCGGTGACGGCGGTCGCCCGATGAGCTGTGGAGCCGGGGTGGCGGCACCCCGCGCCCCACCAGCGCGCGCTGTTGAAGTCGTCCCCCTTCCTCGGCCTTAAGCCGGGGACCCGCGTCGCGGGCGAGTTTTTTCAGGGGCGGAGGCCGGCCGCGGTGGCCGGCCGCCCTAGCACGGACCGGAAGCCGACCCAGAGCCCCCCCGGAGCGTTGTCGCGGGCGAGGCGGCGGCGCCTCGCCCTTCCTCGGTCCTGTGAGGATCGAGCCGTTTCCGCCGGTGCAAGGGGGGGGGGCGGGTTGTGCCAGCCGGGTCCGTTGCCTTTTTTTTTTTTGTTCGGACGTGCCGACTTGCGGGCGGTGTGGGGGCCGCCCGCCAGGCCTCCGTCGCTTTTTTTTCTCTCGCGGCCCTAAGCCGCGGCACCGAGAAGCGCGCGCGGAAGGCGCGCGGGCCCACGAAAAGCGAAGGCGTGCAGGCGAGAGAGAGAGAGCGAGAACGCCGGTGGGGTTGGGCGGGGGGGGGGTGAGAGGTGCGTGCCTCGGCCCACCCCGCCCCGGGCCCGCGGCCCCCGTGGCTAGCACGGGTGTCCTTGTGTGGCGCGCGCCATGTGCCTTTTTGTTGTGCCGTCCCCCGGCTTGTTTTTTTTTTTTTTTTTTTTTCCGGAGGGAGAGCCGACCGCCGCGAGGCGGGCGAAAGCCGGTGGCCCGTGG
>NW_027099777.1:92500-95000 GCF_031753505.1 Anomalospiza imberbis | reverse complement strand
GGGGGTAGTCGCGCCGCGCCGGGGAGGGGCGCCCTGCCCCCCCCTCTTCGCGGCCCGGCCTCGGCGGAGAGGCCGCGGCGCGCGCGGTCGGCCGCGGGGCCGACCCGCTGGGCTCGAAACGGGCGGCGCCGGCAGAGGGCGCGCGCTCTCTGCCCTTCCTCAGCCGCGGGGCGGCGGCCGCCGGGGCCCGCCGCGCGCTCTCTCTTCTGGGCCGCCGCGGCCGTCCCGCGCGGGCGGCGCCGCGCCTGGCGCGGCCGTGCCTCTCTCCCCTCGGCGGCCTTCGGCTCGAACGCACCGGCGGCGCCGGCCGCCGGCCGGCCGTCCGCCCGCCCGCCCGGGGCGAGCGCTCGGCGGTCCCTCCGCGGTCGGAGGCCGGCGAGCGCGGGCGGCCCCGCGCCGAGCGGCGGCGGCGCCGCTCGGCCGGTGTTCCCGCCGCCCGCGGGCACGGGACCCTCCCCGTGGCCCTTCGCGACCGCGCGCGGTCCGAGGGCAGGGGTGGCGGGCGGCCGCGGGGGCGCTTCCGCGCCCGCTCTCCAGGTGGCGAACGAGGAGAGCGGGCGTCGCCCCCCGGCTCAGCGCCGCACCGCCTTCCGCCGGGCGCGTGCTCGCGGAAGGGGGCCCCCGACGGTGCGGGTGGACGGCGGTTCCCGGGAAGTGCGGCCCGCCGCGGCGGCGGGTCCGCCCTCGGGCAGCCCTCGGGCGCTCGCCTTCCCCCGGCGGGCAGCGGTCCGGCGGGGGGGGGCGCGGCGCCCGGCGGCGGGGCGGCGGTCGTCGCGTGGCGTCTCGAGCGCAGCAAGGCCCCTGGGGAGAGAGAGTCGGCCGCGCGCGTGGGCGCGGCGGCGCTCCGCGAGAGCCGGCGCGGCGGCGGTTCCAGGGGGGAGGCAAGCGCGCGCGCGGGGTCCGAGGGCCGCGCGCCGGCGCGTGGCGCCGCGCCGGCGAGGCCGGGCGGGCCACCGCGCTCCCGCGGCGCGCGCCGCGCGGCCCTCCGCGCGGAGGGCCGGGCCGAGCCCGGGCGCCTGGGCCGCCTCCGAAGGACGGCACACGTAGGCGGCGCCTCCCCTCGCCGGGCGGGGGGAGGCGGTCGGGGGCGCGGGTCCCCCCGCCTCTCGGCCGGCCTTGGGAGCGTTCCGTGGGGTTCCTCCCGTGTTCTTCTCGCACGCGCCCCCTCCGGGGTTTTCCGCGTTGCTCGTACGGTCGGAGCCAGGCCCCGCGCGGGGCCTCGGCGCCAGAGAAAAAAAAGGGGGGCCGCTCCGGGCGAGAGCGGCTCCCGGCCCCCCCGCGCGCGCGGGGTCGGTGCCGAAAGCCAGACAACTCTTAGCGGTGGATCACTCGGCTCGTGCGTCGATGAAGAACGCAGCTAGCTGCGAGAATTAATGTGAATTGCAGGACACATTGATCATCGACACTTCGAACGCACTTGCGGCCCCGGGTTCCTCCCGGGGCTACGCCTGTCTGAGCGTCGCTTGACGATCAATCGCCGCCCGGGGGCCGCCCCGGCGGCGCGGCTGGGGTCGCTTCGCAGGCCCGTCGGCCGCGGCAGCGGTTGCCGCGCGAGGGCCTTCGTCCCCCTAAATGCAGACTCGGGGAGCGCTCCGTAGCTCCCCGCTCCCGGAGCGAGCCGCTGGGGCGGAGCTCGTCCTCGCCGGGGCCGCACCGCCTGGCGGTGGCGGCGGCCGGGGAGTCGGAGCGAGTGAGACGGCGCCGAAGGCGCCCCGCCGAGGGCCGAGGGCCGAGGGCGAGAGGGGAGGCGAGGCGCGGGCCTCGCCTCCGGCCTCCCCCCCGCGCGGGCGGCTGTCTGCGGGTGGGTACCGTGCGCGGGTACCGTGCCGCTGCCGCCGCGCGCGGTGCGCGGGGGGCCGGGGGCGGGGGTGTGACCCCCGAGGCCGCTCCTTCCCCCGCCCCCTTCCGTCGCCGTCTCGGGGCGTCAAGGGCGCCGTCGCTTTCCTCGCTCTCTCCCCGCCGAGGCCGTCGCGCGCCGCCCGGCCGGTCTTCCCCCCTCGGGGCCGTCTCTGCCGCGCTGCCTTCTTTCGGTTCTCGTCTCCGGGACGGGGGTCTCCTCCTCCTCCGCGTCTGTCTCGCGCGCTCTCGGTCGGTCGGACGCTCTCGCCGTCTCCGGCTCGCCGGCTGGCTCGCTCGCTCTCTCTGTGTCTCCGGCGCGCTCTCTCTCTCTCTCTCCTCTCTCGCCGGCTTTTCCCCTGGCGCTCGCTCGGGCGCGAGGGGGGAGCGGGCGGGGGGGGGCGAGAGAGGGGGGGCCGCCGGGGGGCCCGGGGGAGAGAGGCGAGCTCAGTCGGGGAGAGGGAGGCCGTCGAGGGCGTACGGCAGCGAGAAGAGAGCGAAAGGGAGAGAAAGAAAGAGAGAGAGAGAAAAGCGCGAGGCAGGCCGGGGGAGAGCCCGGCCGTCCGTCGGGCCCGTCGGCGCGCCGCTCCCCCGGGAGGGGCGCGCGGGCGCGGCGCGGCACGGCGCAGCTTTTTGGGCTTGCGACCTCAGATCAGACGTGGCG
>NW_027099777.1:82500-85000 GCF_031753505.1 Anomalospiza imberbis | reverse complement strand
GTCTGCCCCGGGGACAGCGGGTCTGCCCCGGGGACAGCAGGTCTACCCCGCGGACAGCGGGTCTACCCCGCGGACAGCAGGTCTACCCCGCGGACAGCAGGTCTACCCCGCGGACAACCGGTCTACCCCGCGGACAGCAGGTCTACCCCGCGGACAGCAGGTCTACCCCGCGGACAGCAGGTCTACCCCGCGGACAGCAGGTCTACCCCGCGGACAACCGGTCTACCCCGCGGACAGCAGGTCTACCCCGCGGACAGCAGGTCTACCCCGCGGACAACCGGTCTACCCCGCGGACAGCAGGTCTACCCCGCGGACAGCAGGTCTACCCCGCGGACAGCAGGTCTACCCCGCGGACAGCAGGTCTACCCCGGGGACAGCAGGTCTACCCCGCGGACAGCAGGTCTACCCCGGGGACAGCAGGTCTACCCCGCGGACAGCAGGTCTACCCCGGGGACAACAGGTCTACCCCGGCTCCGGGGCCGCCGGGCCCGGCGCGGCGCCCGGGCGGCGGGCGGTGGACGGCGGACAACAGGTCTACCTCGCTCCGGAGGGACTTAGGCGATTTCCGGCAGCGGCCGGGTAGACCTGTTGTCGCGGCCGGGTAGACCTGTTGTCGCGGCCGGCTCCGGAAGTTCACCAAGGGGTCGCTGTTTTCAGCTGCCTCCGGCTACGTCATCGCAGGGGCCGGCCTGCGGCGGCGCACCTTCCCGGTCGCTTTCCATCGGTCCTCTTGGAGGCGTCTGCGGCCTGGGACTCGTCTGTCCGTACTATGGGAGCGAGGTGACGGGCCGTCTCCCCGCAGGCTCGTCCCGTGCCTGTGACCGAAGCGGCGAGGGAGGCCGGGGGCCCCCGTGCGCAGTCCTCCGAGCGAGGCGAGTGCCGCTGACGCGGGACGAGCCCCGTGGCGTCGTCCCGGTCCGCCCGTCTGGCCCAGGGAAACGGGGTGTACGGTTCGAGAGGCGAGAGAGAGCTAGCGAGAAAGAGGAGAAATAAAGCGAGAAGGGAAAAAAAGAGGGAGAGAAGCCGAGAGAGACCGAGTACGAGCTGCGAGCTGCCCGTCGGCCGCGGCCATCGATTTCGTGGGCCGTGTCCCGCTTCGGCCCGGCTGTGGCCGGCTTGGCGAAGGGGGGGCGCCCCCCCTGGGGATTGCTGGCGGGCGAGGCGGCGGCGCCTCGCCCCTTTCCTGCCCGGCCTTAAGCCGGGGCGCGCCCCGCTCGGCGGGCGCGCTTTCGGGCTGTCGCTCCGGTGCGGTGGGCGGCAGCCGCGGGTGGACGCGGCCGGGGCTTTTCCCGGCCCTCGCCTGAGAGCCCCGAGCGCGGCGCGCGCGGGCCCGCCGAGGTGGCGGCGTCCCGTTCCCCTGCTTCCCGACCTGGTTGTGCCAGCGTGTCCGTGTCGGAAGGGTGGCGGGGGCCCGTGCGGCGGGGCGCGCGGCCCGGCCTCGGCGTCGCTGCCTCGCTTGAGGGACTCGGTGACGGCGGTCGCCCGATGAGCTGTGGAGCCGGGGTGGCGGCACCCCGCGCCCCACCAGCGCGCGTTGTTGAAGTCGTCCCCCTTCCTCGGCCTTAAGCCGGGGACCCGCGTCGCGGGCGAGTTTTTTCAGGGGCGGAGGCCGGCCGCGGTGGCCGGCCGCCCTAGCACGGACCGGAAGCCGACCCAGAGCCCCCCCGGAGCGTTGTCGCGGGCGAGGCGGCGGCGCCTCGCCCTTCCTCGGTCCTGTGAGGATCGAGCCGTTTACCGCCGGTGCAGGGGCGGGGGGGCGGGTTGTGCCAGCCGGGTCCGTTGCCTTTTTTTTTTTTTGTTCGGACGTGCCGACTTGCGGGCGGTGTGGGGGCCGCCCGCCAGGCCTCCGTCGCTTTTTTTTCTCTCGCGGCCCTAAGCCGCGGCACCGAGAAGCGCGCGAGGAAGGCGCGCGGGCCCACGAAAAGCGAAGGCGTGCAGGCGAGAGAGAGAGAGCGAGAACGCCGGTGGGGTTGGGCGGGGGGGGGGGTGAGAGGTGCGTGCCTCGCCCCACCCCGCCCCGGGCCCGCGGCCCCCGTGGCTAGCACGGGTGTCCTTGTGTGGCGCGCGCCATGTGCCTTTTTGTTGTGCCGTCCCCCGGCTTGTTTTTTTTTTTTTTTTCCCGGAGGGAGAGCCGACCGCCGCGAGGCGGGCGAAAGCCGGTGGCCCGTGGGGCACGGTCGGCGGCACCTTTCTCGAACGCTCGGGTGGGTTCCCCGGGCGAAAGGGTGAAGCTCGCCCCTAGCCCGGCGGTCCCGCCCCGCCGTTGCCTGGCCGAGAGAAGTGTTGTCCGCGGGCGGGTGGCGGCACCCCCCCCCCCCTCCTTACGCTCCTCTGCCGCGCCCGATCCTCGGGCGGCTGTCCCAGGGCCGGCGTGGCCGTCGGGGCCCTGGTCAGCGTTTCGGCGGCTGCTTTGCCCTCCTCTTCTCCGCAGCCGCCGCCTCCTTGTCCGATCGATGTGGCTTTTCGGGTCGCGTCGGAGAGGGCCCCCGGCCGGCCGGGC
>NW_027099777.1:65000-70000 GCF_031753505.1 Anomalospiza imberbis | reverse complement strand
ATGTCGTGGGTAGACCTGTTGTCCCCGGCCGACCAGGTCGTGGGTAGACCTGTTGTCCCCGGCCGGCCTTGGTCTCCGGGACCGTGGGTAGACCTGTTGTCCCCGGCCGACCGGACCGTGGGTAGACCTGTTGTCCCCGGCCGGCCTTGGTCTCCGGGACCGTGGGTAGACCTGATGTCCCCGGCCGACCGGGTCGTGGGTAGACCTGTTGTCCCCGGCCGGCCTTGGTCTCCGGGACCGTGGGTAGACCTGTTGTCCCCGGCCGACCGGACCGTGGGTAGACCTGTTGTCCCCGGCCGACCATGTCGTAGGTAGACCTGTTGTCCCCGGCCGACCAGGTCGTGGGTAGACCTGTTGTCCCCGGCCGGCCTTGGTCTCCGGGACCGTGGGTAGACCTGTTGTCCCCGGCCGACCGGACCGTGGGTAGACCTGTTCTCCCCGGGCGACCGGACCGTGGGTAGACCTGTTCTCCCCGGCCGACCGGACCGTGGGTAGACCTGTTGTCCCCGGCCGGCCTCGGTCTCCGGGACCGTGGGTAGACCTGATGTCCCCGGCCGACCAGGTCGTGGGTAGACCTGTTGTCCCCGGCCGACCGGACCGTGGGTAGACCTGTTGTACCCGGCCGGCCTCGGTCTCCGGGACCGTGGGTAGACCTGATGTCCCCGGCCGACCGGACCGTGGGTAGACCTGTTCTCCCCGGACGGCCTCGGTCTCCGGGACCGTGGGTAGACCTGTTCTCCCCGGCCGGCCTCGGCCTCCGGCCGACCGGACCGTGGGTAGACCTGTGCTCCCCGGCCGGCCTCGGCCTCCGGCCGCCGGGACCGTGGCTAGACCTGTTGTCCCCGGCGGGCCTCGGCCTCCGGGCGCCGGGACCGTGGGTAGACCTGTTGCCCCCGGCCGGCCTCGGCCTCCGGGCGCCGGGACCGTGGCTAGACCTGTTGTGCCCGGCCGGCCTCGGCCTCCGGGCGCCGGGACCGTGGCTAGACCTGTTGTGCCCGGCCGGCCTCGGTCTCCCGGCTCCGGGACCGTGGGTAGACCTGTTGTCTCGGCCCCGTCGTGGCTTACCTTCGCCCGGCCCCTTCGTAGACCTGGTATCTCGGCTCCGACTTAGCCTCCGGCCGCCGCGTGCCGGGGTAGACCTGTGTTCCTCCAACCGATGCCCCCCCCCCGCCTGGCCCTGTCCCGGCCTGCAAGCTCGTGTAAGGCGGGCGGCCCGCGCATCCGGGAGGGAGGGAGCGGCGCGGGTGGTGGGTGCGGTGTCCGAGGGGGTGGCGGCGGAGTGCGAGTGTGTGGAGTGGGCGTGTGTGTCACTGTGTCTGTCTCTCTCTCTCTCTCTCTCTCTCTGTCTGTGGGAACGAGGGCCAGGGGCCGGCGGCTTCGTCCCGGCCCCGGGCGCCTCGGCTCCGAGCCCCCGGGGCCCCCCAGACCCCTGCCGGGCCTGGAGGGTCTCTGCGGACCGTGAAAGAACCGGCCCAAAAGCGGCCGCCCGCTTTCCCGCTTGCACAGGGCGCAGGCGGCCCGTCAGCTCGGTCTGGGGGTGCTCTGGATACTAGAGAAAAACGAAATAAGATTTGCCAAGAAAATTTCTCTTCCGGACGAGTTTCTTCTTGTACCAAACAAATAGGAGAGTCGTTCTTTCAAAGAAAGGAGAAAAGAAACGGGATTGGGGCGGGGGGGGGGGCGGGAAGGAATAAACCCCCAAAACCCCAAAACCGGGCGGCGGACAGCAGGTCTAGCCCGGCTCCGGGGCCGCCGGGCTCGGCGCGGCGCCCGGGCGGCGGGCGGTGGGCGGCGGACAACAGGTCTACCCCGGGGACAGCAGGTCTGCCCCGGGGACAGCGGGTCTGCCCCGGGGACAGCAGGTCTACCCCGCGGACAGCGGGTCTACCCCGCGGACAGCAGGTCTACCCCGCGGACAGCAGGTCTACCCCGCGGACAACCGGTCTACCCCGCGGACAGCAGGTCTACCCCGCGGACAGCAGGTCTACCCCGCGGACAGCAGGTCTACCCCGCGGACAGCAGGTCTACCCCGCGGACAACCGGTCTACCCCGCGGACAGCAGGTCTACCCCGCGGACAGCAGGTCTACCCCGCGGACAACCGGTCTACCCCGCGGACAGCAGGTCTACCCCGCGGACAGCAGGTCTACCCCGCGGACAGCAGGTCTACCCCGCGGACAGCAGGTCTACCCCGGGGACAGCAGGTCTACCCCGCGGACAGCAGGTCTACCCCGCGGACAGCAGGTCTACCCCGGGGACAGCAGGTCTACCCCGCGGACAGCAGGTCTACCCCGGGGACAGCAGGTCTACCCCGCGGACAGCAGGTCTACCCCGGGGACAACAGGTCTACCCCGGCTCCGGGGCCGCCGGGCCCGGCGCGGCGCCCGGGCGGCGGGCGGTGGACGGCGGACAACAGGTCTACCTCGCTCCGGAGGGACTTAGGCGATTTCCGGCAGCGGCCGGGTAGACCTGTTGTCGCGGCCGGGTAGACCTGTTGTCGCGGCCGGCTCCGGAAGTTCACCAAGGGGTCGCTGTTTTCAGCTGCCTCCGGCTACGTCATCGCAGGGGCCGGCCTGCGGCGGCGCACCTTCCCGGTCGCTTTCCATCGGTCCTCTTGGAGGCGTCTGCGGCCTGGGACTCGTCTGTCCGTACTATGGGAGCGAGGTGACGGGCCGTCTCCCCGCAGGCTCGTCCCGTGCCTGTGACCGAAGCGGCGAGGGAGGCCGGGGGCCCCCGTGCGCAGTCCTCCGAGCGAGGCGAGTGCCGCTGACGCGGGACGAGCCCCGTGGCGTCGTCCCGGTCCGCCCGTCTGGCCCAGGGAAACGGGGTGTACGGTTCGAGAGGCGAGAGAGAGCTAGCGAGAAAGAGGAGAAATAAAGCGAGAAGGGAAAAAAAGAGGGAGAGAAGCCGAGAGAGACCGAGTACGAGCTGCGAGCTGCCCGTCGGCCGCGGCCATCGATTTCGTGGGCCGTGTCCCGCTTCGGCCCGGCTGTGGCCGGCTTGGCGAAGGGGGGGCGCCCCCCCTGGGGATTGCTGGCGGGCGAGGCGGCGGCGCCTCGCCCCTTTCCTGCCCGGCCTTAAGCCGGGGCGCGCCCCGCTCGGCGGGCGCGCTTTCGGGCTGTCGCTCCGGTGCGGTGGGCGGCAGCCGCGGGTGGACGCGGCCGGGGCTTTTCCCGGCCCTCGCCTGAGAGCCCCGAGCGCGGCGCGCGCGGGCCCGCCGAGGTGGCGGCGTCCCGTTCCCCTGCTTCCCGACCTGGTTGTGCCAGCGTGTCCGTGTCGGAAGGGTGGCGGGGGCCCGTGCGGCGGGGCGCGCGGCCCGGCCTCGGCGTCGCTGCCTCGCTTGAGGGACTCGGTGACGGCGGTCGCCCGATGAGCTGTGGAGCCGGGGTGGCGGCACCCCGCGCCCCACCAGCGCGCGTTGTTGAAGTCGTCCCCCTTCCTCGGCCTTAAGCCGGGGACCCGCGTCGCGGGCGAGTTTTTTCAGGGGCGGAGGCCGGCCGCGGTGGCCGGCCGCCCTAGCACGGACCGGAAGCCGACCCAGAGCCCCCCCGGAGCGTTGTCGCGGGCGAGGCGGCGGCGCCTCGCCCTTCCTCGGTCCTGTGAGGATCGAGCCGTTTACCGCCGGTGCAGGGGCGGGGGGGCGGGTTGTGCCAGCCGGGTCCGTTGCCTTTTTTTTTTTTTGTTCGGACGTGCCGACTTGCGGGCGGTGTGGGGGCCGCCCGCCAGGCCTCCGTCGCTTTTTTTTCTCTCGCGGCCCTAAGCCGCGGCACCGAGAAGCGCGCGAGGAAGGCGCGCGGGCCCACGAAAAGCGAAGGCGTGCAGGCGAGAGAGAGAGAGCGAGAACGCCGGTGGGGTTGGGCGGGGGGGGGGTGAGAGGTGCGTGCCTCGCCCCACCCCGCCCCGGGCCCGCGGCCCCCGTGGCTAGCACGGGTGTCCTTGTGTGGCGCGCGCCATGTGCCTTTTTGTTGTGCCGTCCCCCGGCTTGTTTTTTTTTTTTTTTTCCCGGAGGGAGAGCCGACCGCCGCGAGGCGGGCGAAAGCCGGTGGCCCGTGGGGCACGGTCGGCGGCACCTTTCTCGAACGCTCGGGTGGGTTCCCCGGGCGAAAGGGTGAAGCTCGCCCCTAGCCCGGCGGTCCCGCCCCGCCGTTGCCTGGCCGAGAGAAGTGTTGTCCGCGGGCGGGTGGCGGCACCCCCCCCCCCTCCTTACGCTCCTCTGCCGCGCCCGATCCTCGGGCGGCTGTCCCAGGGCCGGCGTGGCCGTCGGGGCCCTGGTCAGCGTTTCGGCGGCTGCTTTGCCCTCCTCTTCTCCGCAGCCGCCGCCTCCTTGTCCGATCGATGTGGCTTTTCGGGTCGCGTCGGAGAGGGCCCCCGGCCGGCCGGGCTCTTCCGGGGCTTCTCTGTCATGGGGAAGCCTACGGCGGGGTCCGGTGCTCGGGCCGGGCGGTCTCCTTTCCGCTTCGCTTCCCGTCGCAGGCGAGGTGTCGCCCCTCCCGCTGCCGGGGGGAGGGCGTCTTGACCGTCCCTGGCTGTGTGACGGCCGCGTGGCCCCGCCAGTTTGCCAAGGTGTCCTTCCGAAAACACGCGAGGCGTGCCGGTTGCTGGCCTCGGTCCCGGGCAGCGCCCGCGGGTGCCGGCCGCGAGCAGCGCCGGGCGGCGGTGCGGCTGGAGCTGAGCCGCGAGAGCTTTGAGAGATGCACAGCGAGAGAGAGAGAAAACTAAAGCGAGAGAAAAAAAGCCAAGAGGGCCGAAGGAATGAACCGATGTTGGGGGGGTGCGGACCCGCGGGTGAAAAACAGCCCGATCCGCGCGCGCGGACCCCACGGCGCTCCTTTTGCCGTTCCGCCGCCTGCTGCCGAGCGAGCCGCCCCGGCTGCGAGGGGCCTCGGTGTCCGGGCCGCGCCCGCCTCGTCGGGTCGCTGTCTCCTCTAGCACGTCCGGTGCTTTCCGCGCGGCCCGGTGGGGCGACGCGCCGTAGCGGGTCCCGTCTCTTGAGCGGCTCCGC
>NW_027099777.1:47500-52500 GCF_031753505.1 Anomalospiza imberbis | reverse complement strand
CGACCGGACCGTGGGTAGACCTGTTGTACCCGGCCGGCCTCGGTCTCCGGGACCGTGGGTAGACCTGATGTCCCCGGCCGACCGGACCGTGGGTAGACCTGTTCTCCCCGGACGGCCTCGGTCTCCGGGACCGTGGGTAGACCTGTTCTCCCCGGCCGGCCTCGGCCTCCGGCCGACCGGACCGTGGGTAGACCTGTGCTCCCCGGCCGGCCTCGGCCTCCGGCCGCCGGGACCGTGGCTAGACCTGTTGTCCCCGGCGGGCCTCGGCCTCCGGGCGCCGGGACCGTGGGTAGACCTGTTGCCCCCGGCCGGCCTCGGCCTCCGGGCGCCGGGACCGTGGCTAGACCTGTTGTGCCCGGCCGACCAGGTCGTGGGTAGACCTGATGTCCCCGGCCGACCATGTCGTAGGTAGACCTGTTGTCCCCGGCCGACCATGTCGTGGGTAGACCTGTTGTCCCCGGCCGACCAGGTCGTGGGTAGACCTGTTGTCCCCGGCCGGCCTTGGTCTCCGGGACCGTGGGTAGACCTGTTGTCCCCGGCCGACCGGACCGTGGGTAGACCTGTTGTCCCCGGCCGGCCTTGGTCTCCGGGACCGTGGGTAGACCTGATGTCCCCGGCCGACCGGGTCGTGGGTAGACCTGTTGTCCCCGGCCGGCCTTGGTCTCCGGGACCGTGGGTAGACCTGTTGTCCCCGGCCGACCGGACCGTGGGTAGACCTGTTGTCCCCGGCCGACCATGTCGTAGGTAGACCTGTTGTCCCCGGCCGACCAGGTCGTGGGTAGACCTGTTGTCCCCGGCCGGCCTTGGTCTCCGGGACCGTGGGTAGACCTGTTGTCCCCGGCCGACCGGACCGTGGGTAGACCTGTTCTCCCCGGGCGACCGGACCGTGGGTAGACCTGTTCTCCCCGGCCGACCGGACCGTGGGTAGACCTGTTGTCCCCGGCCGGCCTCGGTCTCCGGGACCGTGGGTAGACCTGATGTCCCCGGCCGACCAGGTCGTGGGTAGACCTGTTGTCCCCGGCCGACCGGACCGTGGGTAGACCTGTTGTACCCGGCCGGCCTCGGTCTCCGGGACCGTGGGTAGACCTGATGTCCCCGGCCGACCGGACCGTGGGTAGACCTGTTCTCCCCGGACGGCCTCGGTCTCCGGGACCGTGGGTAGACCTGTTCTCCCCGGCCGGCCTCGGCCTCCGGCCGACCGGACCGTGGGTAGACCTGTGCTCCCCGGCCGGCCTCGGCCTCCGGCCGCCGGGACCGTGGCTAGACCTGTTGTCCCCGGCGGGCCTCGGCCTCCGGGCGCCGGGACCGTGGGTAGACCTGTTGCCCCCGGCCGGCCTCGGCCTCCGGGCGCCGGGACCGTGGCTAGACCTGTTGTGCCCGGCCGGCCTCGGCCTCCGGGCGCCGGGACCGTGGCTAGACCTGTTGTGCCCGGCCGGCCTCGGTCTCCCGGCTCCGGGACCGTGGGTAGACCTGTTGTCTCGGCCCCGTCGTGGCTTACCTTCGCCCGGCCCCTTCGTAGACCTGGTATCTCGGCTCCGACTTAGCCTCCGGCCGCCGCGTGCCGGGGTAGACCTGTGTTCCTCCAACCGATGCCCCCCCCCCGCCTGGCCCTGTCCCGGCCTGCAAGCTCGTGTAAGGCGGGCGGCCCGCGCATCCGGGAGGGAGGGAGCGGCGCGGGTGGTGGGTGCGGTGTCCGAGGGGGTGGCGGCGGAGTGCGAGTGTGTGGAGTGGGCGTGTGTGTCACTGTGTCTGTCTCTCTCTCTCTCTCTCTCTCTCTGTCTGTGGGAACGAGGGCCAGGGGCCGGCGGCTTCGTCCCGGCCCCGGGCGCCTCGGCTCCGAGCCCCCGGGGCCCCCCAGACCCCTGCCGGGCCTGGAGGGTCTCTGCGGACCGTGAAAGAACCGGCCCAAAAGCGGCCGCCCGCTTTCCCGCTTGCACAGGGCGCAGGCGGCCCGTCAGCTCGGTCTGGGGGTGCTCTGGATACTAGAGAAAAACGAAATAAGATTTGCCAAGAAAATTTCTCTTCCGGACGAGTTTCTTCTTGTACCAAACAAATAGGAGAGTCGTTCTTTCAAAGAAAGGAGAAAAGAAACGGGATTGGGGCGGGGGGGGGGGCGGGAAGGAATAAACCCCCAAAACCCCAAAACCGGGCGGCGGACAGCAGGTCTAGCCCGGCTCCGGGGCCGCCGGGCTCGGCGCGGCGCCCGGGCGGCGGGCGGTGGGCGGCGGACAACAGGTCTACCCCGGGGACAGCAGGTCTGCCCCGGGGACAGCGGGTCTGCCCCGGGGACAGCAGGTCTACCCCGCGGACAGCGGGTCTACCCCGCGGACAGCAGGTCTACCCCGCGGACAGCAGGTCTACCCCGCGGACAACCGGTCTACCCCGCGGACAGCAGGTCTACCCCGCGGACAGCAGGTCTACCCCGCGGACAGCAGGTCTACCCCGCGGACAGCAGGTCTACCCCGCGGACAACCGGTCTACCCCGCGGACAGCAGGTCTACCCCGCGGACAGCAGGTCTACCCCGCGGACAACCGGTCTACCCCGCGGACAGCAGGTCTACCCCGCGGACAGCAGGTCTACCCCGCGGACAGCAGGTCTACCCCGCGGACAGCAGGTCTACCCCGGGGACAGCAGGTCTACCCCGCGGACAGCAGGTCTACCCCGCGGACAGCAGGTCTACCCCGGGGACAGCAGGTCTACCCCGCGGACAGCAGGTCTACCCCGGGGACAGCAGGTCTACCCCGCGGACAGCAGGTCTACCCCGGGGACAACAGGTCTACCCCGGCTCCGGGGCCGCCGGGCCCGGCGCGGCGCCCGGGCGGCGGGCGGTGGACGGCGGACAACAGGTCTACCTCGCTCCGGAGGGACTTAGGCGATTTCCGGCAGCGGCCGGGTAGACCTGTTGTCGCGGCCGGGTAGACCTGTTGTCGCGGCCGGCTCCGGAAGTTCACCAAGGGGTCGCTGTTTTCAGCTGCCTCCGGCTACGTCATCGCAGGGGCCGGCCTGCGGCGGCGCACCTTCCCGGTCGCTTTCCATCGGTCCTCTTGGAGGCGTCTGCGGCCTGGGACTCGTCTGTCCGTACTATGGGAGCGAGGTGACGGGCCGTCTCCCCGCAGGCTCGTCCCGTGCCTGTGACCGAAGCGGCGAGGGAGGCCGGGGGCCCCCGTGCGCAGTCCTCCGAGCGAGGCGAGTGCCGCTGACGCGGGACGAGCCCCGTGGCGTCGTCCCGGTCCGCCCGTCTGGCCCAGGGAAACGGGGTGTACGGTTCGAGAGGCGAGAGAGAGCTAGCGAGAAAGAGGAGAAATAAAGCGAGAAGGGAAAAAAAGAGGGAGAGAAGCCGAGAGAGACCGAGTACGAGCTGCGAGCTGCCCGTCGGCCGCGGCCATCGATTTCGTGGGCCGTGTCCCGCTTCGGCCCGGCTGTGGCCGGCTTGGCGAAGGGGGGGCGCCCCCCCTGGGGATTGCTGGCGGGCGAGGCGGCGGCGCCTCGCCCCTTTCCTGCCCGGCCTTAAGCCGGGGCGCGCCCCGCTCGGCGGGCGCGCTTTCGGGCTGTCGCTCCGGTGCGGTGGGCGGCAGCCGCGGGTGGACGCGGCCGGGGCTTTTCCCGGCCCTCGCCTGAGAGCCCCGAGCGCGGCGCGCGCGGGCCCGCCGAGGTGGCGGCGTCCCGTTCCCCTGCTTCCCGACCTGGTTGTGCCAGCGTGTCCGTGTCGGAAGGGTGGCGGGGGCCCGTGCGGCGGGGCGCGCGGCCCGGCCTCGGCGTCGCTGCCTCGCTTGAGGGACTCGGTGACGGCGGTCGCCCGATGAGCTGTGGAGCCGGGGTGGCGGCACCCCGCGCCCCACCAGCGCGCGTTGTTGAAGTCGTCCCCCTTCCTCGGCCTTAAGCCGGGGACCCGCGTCGCGGGCGAGTTTTTTCAGGGGCGGAGGCCGGCCGCGGTGGCCGGCCGCCCTAGCACGGACCGGAAGCCGACCCAGAGCCCCCCCGGAGCGTTGTCGCGGGCGAGGCGGCGGCGCCTCGCCCTTCCTCGGTCCTGTGAGGATCGAGCCGTTTACCGCCGGTGCAGGGGCGGGGGGGCGGGTTGTGCCAGCCGGGTCCGTTGCCTTTTTTTTTTTTTGTTCGGACGTGCCGACTTGCGGGCGGTGTGGGGGCCGCCCGCCAGGCCTCCGTCGCTTTTTTTTCTCTCGCGGCCCTAAGCCGCGGCACCGAGAAGCGCGCGAGGAAGGCGCGCGGGCCCACGAAAAGCGAAGGCGTGCAGGCGAGAGAGAGAGAGCGAGAACGCCGGTGGGGTTGGGCGGGGGGGGGGTGAGAGGTGCGTGCCTCGCCCCACCCCGCCCCGGGCCCGCGGCCCCCGTGGCTAGCACGGGTGTCCTTGTGTGGCGCGCGCCATGTGCCTTTTTGTTGTGCCGTCCCCCGGCTTGTTTTTTTTTTTTTTTTCCCGGAGGGAGAGCCGACCGCCGCGAGGCGGGCGAAAGCCGGTGGCCCGTGGGGCACGGTCGGCGGCACCTTTCTCGAACGCTCGGGTGGGTTCCCCGGGCGAAAGGGTGAAGCTCGCCCCTAGCCCGGCGGTCCCGCCCCGCCGTTGCCTGGCCGAGAGAAGTGTTGTCCGCGGGCGGGTGGCGGCACCCCCCCCCCCTCCTTACGCTCCTCTGCCGCGCCCGATCCTCGGGCGGCTGTCCCAGGGCCGGCGTGGCCGTCGGGGCCCTGGTCAGCGTTTCGGCGGCTGCTTTGCCCTCCTCTTCTCCGCAGCCGCCGCCTCCTTGTCCGATCGATGTGGCTTTTCGGGTCGCGTCGGAGAGGGCCCCCGGCCGGCCGGGCTCTTCCGGGGCTTCTCTGTCATGGGGAAGCCTACGGCGGGGTCCGGTGCTCGGGCCGGGCGGTCTCCTTTCCGCTTCGCTTCCCGTCGCAGGCGAGGTGTCGCCCCTCCCGCTGCCGGGGGGAGGGCGTCTTGACCGTCCCTGGCTGTGTGACGGCCGCGTGGCCCCGCCAGTTTGCCAAGGTGTCC
>NW_027099777.1:30000-35000 GCF_031753505.1 Anomalospiza imberbis | reverse complement strand
ACCGTGGGTAGACCTGATGTCCCCGGCCGACCGGGTCGTGGGTAGACCTGTTGTCCCCGGCCGGCCTTGGTCTCCGGGACCGTGGGTAGACCTGTTGTCCCCGGCCGACCGGACCGTGGGTAGACCTGTTGTCCCCGGCCGACCATGTCGTAGGTAGACCTGTTGTCCCCGGCCGACCAGGTCGTGGGTAGACCTGTTGTCCCCGGCCGGCCTTGGTCTCCGGGACCGTGGGTAGACCTGTTGTCCCCGGCCGACCGGACCGTGGGTAGACCTGTTCTCCCCGGGCGACCGGACCGTGGGTAGACCTGTTCTCCCCGGCCGACCGGACCGTGGGTAGACCTGTTGTCCCCGGCCGGCCTCGGTCTCCGGGACCGTGGGTAGACCTGATGTCCCCGGCCGACCAGGTCGTGGGTAGACCTGTTGTCCCCGGCCGACCGGACCGTGGGTAGACCTGTTGTACCCGGCCGGCCTCGGTCTCCGGGACCGTGGGTAGACCTGATGTCCCCGGCCGACCGGACCGTGGGTAGACCTGTTCTCCCCGGACGGCCTCGGTCTCCGGGACCGTGGGTAGACCTGTTCTCCCCGGCCGGCCTCGGCCTCCGGCCGACCGGACCGTGGGTAGACCTGTGCTCCCCGGCCGGCCTCGGCCTCCGGCCGCCGGGACCGTGGCTAGACCTGTTGTCCCCGGCGGGCCTCGGCCTCCGGGCGCCGGGACCGTGGGTAGACCTGTTGCCCCCGGCCGGCCTCGGCCTCCGGGCGCCGGGACCGTGGCTAGACCTGTTGTGCCCGGCCGACCAGGTCGTGGGTAGACCTGATGTCCCCGGCCGACCATGTCGTAGGTAGACCTGTTGTCCCCGGCCGACCATGTCGTGGGTAGACCTGTTGTCCCCGGCCGACCAGGTCGTGGGTAGACCTGTTGTCCCCGGCCGGCCTTGGTCTCCGGGACCGTGGGTAGACCTGTTGTCCCCGGCCGACCGGACCGTGGGTAGACCTGTTGTCCCCGGCCGGCCTTGGTCTCCGGGACCGTGGGTAGACCTGATGTCCCCGGCCGACCGGGTCGTGGGTAGACCTGTTGTCCCCGGCCGGCCTTGGTCTCCGGGACCGTGGGTAGACCTGTTGTCCCCGGCCGACCGGACCGTGGGTAGACCTGTTGTCCCCGGCCGACCATGTCGTAGGTAGACCTGTTGTCCCCGGCCGACCAGGTCGTGGGTAGACCTGTTGTCCCCGGCCGGCCTTGGTCTCCGGGACCGTGGGTAGACCTGTTGTCCCCGGCCGACCGGACCGTGGGTAGACCTGTTCTCCCCGGGCGACCGGACCGTGGGTAGACCTGTTCTCCCCGGCCGACCGGACCGTGGGTAGACCTGTTGTCCCCGGCCGGCCTCGGTCTCCGGGACCGTGGGTAGACCTGATGTCCCCGGCCGACCAGGTCGTGGGTAGACCTGTTGTCCCCGGCCGACCGGACCGTGGGTAGACCTGTTGTACCCGGCCGGCCTCGGTCTCCGGGACCGTGGGTAGACCTGATGTCCCCGGCCGACCGGACCGTGGGTAGACCTGTTCTCCCCGGACGGCCTCGGTCTCCGGGACCGTGGGTAGACCTGTTCTCCCCGGCCGGCCTCGGCCTCCGGCCGACCGGACCGTGGGTAGACCTGTGCTCCCCGGCCGGCCTCGGCCTCCGGCCGCCGGGACCGTGGCTAGACCTGTTGTCCCCGGCGGGCCTCGGCCTCCGGGCGCCGGGACCGTGGGTAGACCTGTTGCCCCCGGCCGGCCTCGGCCTCCGGGCGCCGGGACCGTGGCTAGACCTGTTGTGCCCGGCCGACCAGGTCGTGGGTAGACCTGATGTCCCCGGCCGACCATGTCGTAGGTAGACCTGTTGTCCCCGGCCGACCATGTCGTGGGTAGACCTGTTGTCCCCGGCCGACCAGGTCGTGGGTAGACCTGTTGTCCCCGGCCGGCCTTGGTCTCCGGGACCGTGGGTAGACCTGTTGTCCCCGGCCGACCGGACCGTGGGTAGACCTGTTGTCCCCGGCCGGCCTTGGTCTCCGGGACCGTGGGTAGACCTGATGTCCCCGGCCGACCGGGTCGTGGGTAGACCTGTTGTCCCCGGCCGGCCTTGGTCTCCGGGACCGTGGGTAGACCTGTTGTCCCCGGCCGACCGGACCGTGGGTAGACCTGTTGTCCCCGGCCGACCATGTCGTAGGTAGACCTGTTGTCCCCGGCCGACCAGGTCGTGGGTAGACCTGTTGTCCCCGGCCGGCCTTGGTCTCCGGGACCGTGGGTAGACCTGTTGTCCCCGGCCGACCGGACCGTGGGTAGACCTGTTCTCCCCGGGCGACCGGACCGTGGGTAGACCTGTTCTCCCCGGCCGACCGGACCGTGGGTAGACCTGTTGTCCCCGGCCGGCCTCGGTCTCCGGGACCGTGGGTAGACCTGATGTCCCCGGCCGACCAGGTCGTGGGTAGACCTGTTGTCCCCGGCCGACCGGACCGTGGGTAGACCTGTTGTACCCGGCCGGCCTCGGTCTCCGGGACCGTGGGTAGACCTGATGTCCCCGGCCGACCGGACCGTGGGTAGACCTGTTCTCCCCGGACGGCCTCGGTCTCCGGGACCGTGGGTAGACCTGTTCTCCCCGGCCGGCCTCGGCCTCCGGCCGACCGGACCGTGGGTAGACCTGTGCTCCCCGGCCGGCCTCGGCCTCCGGCCGCCGGGACCGTGGCTAGACCTGTTGTCCCCGGCGGGCCTCGGCCTCCGGGCGCCGGGACCGTGGGTAGACCTGTTGCCCCCGGCCGGCCTCGGCCTCCGGGCGCCGGGACCGTGGCTAGACCTGTTGTGCCCGGCCGGCCTCGGCCTCCGGGCGCCGGGACCGTGGCTAGACCTGTTGTGCCCGGCCGGCCTCGGTCTCCCGGCTCCGGGACCGTGGGTAGACCTGTTGTCTCGGCCCCGTCGTGGCTTACCTTCGCCCGGCCCCTTCGTAGACCTGGTATCTCGGCTCCGACTTAGCCTCCGGCCGCCGCGTGCCGGGGTAGACCTGTGTTCCTCCAACCGATGCCCCCCCCCCGCCTGGCCCTGTCCCGGCCTGCAAGCTCGTGTAAGGCGGGCGGCCCGCGCATCCGGGAGGGAGGGAGCGGCGCGGGTGGTGGGTGCGGTGTCCGAGGGGGTGGCGGCGGAGTGCGAGTGTGTGGAGTGGGCGTGTGTGTCACTGTGTCTGTCTCTCTCTCTCTCTCTCTCTCTCTGTCTGTGGGAACGAGGGCCAGGGGCCGGCGGCTTCGTCCCGGCCCCGGGCGCCTCGGCTCCGAGCCCCCGGGGCCCCCCAGACCCCTGCCGGGCCTGGAGGGTCTCTGCGGACCGTGAAAGAACCGGCCCAAAAGCGGCCGCCCGCTTTCCCGCTTGCACAGGGCGCAGGCGGCCCGTCAGCTCGGTCTGGGGGTGCTCTGGATACTAGAGAAAAACGAAATAAGATTTGCCAAGAAAATTTCTCTTCCGGACGAGTTTCTTCTTGTACCAAACAAATAGGAGAGTCGTTCTTTCAAAGAAAGGAGAAAAGAAACGGGATTGGGGCGGGGGGGGGGGCGGGAAGGAATAAACCCCCAAAACCCCAAAACCGGGCGGCGGACAGCAGGTCTAGCCCGGCTCCGGGGCCGCCGGGCTCGGCGCGGCGCCCGGGCGGCGGGCGGTGGGCGGCGGACAACAGGTCTACCCCGGGGACAGCAGGTCTGCCCCGGGGACAGCGGGTCTGCCCCGGGGACAGCAGGTCTACCCCGCGGACAGCGGGTCTACCCCGCGGACAGCAGGTCTACCCCGCGGACAGCAGGTCTACCCCGCGGACAACCGGTCTACCCCGCGGACAGCAGGTCTACCCCGCGGACAGCAGGTCTACCCCGCGGACAGCAGGTCTACCCCGCGGACAGCAGGTCTACCCCGCGGACAACCGGTCTACCCCGCGGACAGCAGGTCTACCCCGCGGACAGCAGGTCTACCCCGCGGACAACCGGTCTACCCCGCGGACAGCAGGTCTACCCCGCGGACAGCAGGTCTACCCCGCGGACAGCAGGTCTACCCCGCGGACAGCAGGTCTACCCCGGGGACAGCAGGTCTACCCCGCGGACAGCAGGTCTACCCCGCGGACAGCAGGTCTACCCCGGGGACAGCAGGTCTACCCCGCGGACAGCAGGTCTACCCCGGGGACAGCAGGTCTACCCCGCGGACAGCAGGTCTACCCCGGGGACAACAGGTCTACCCCGGCTCCGGGGCCGCCGGGCCCGGCGCGGCGCCCGGGCGGCGGGCGGTGGACGGCGGACAACAGGTCTACCTCGCTCCGGAGGGACTTAGGCGATTTCCGGCAGCGGCCGGGTAGACCTGTTGTCGCGGCCGGGTAGACCTGTTGTCGCGGCCGGCTCCGGAAGTTCACCAAGGGGTCGCTGTTTTCAGCTGCCTCCGGCTACGTCATCGCAGGGGCCGGCCTGCGGCGGCGCACCTTCCCGGTCGCTTTCCATCGGTCCTCTTGGAGGCGTCTGCGGCCTGGGACTCGTCTGTCCGTACTATGGGAGCGAGGTGACGGGCCGTCTCCCCGCAGGCTCGTCCCGTGCCTGTGACCGAAGCGGCGAGGGAGGCCGGGGGCCCCCGTGCGCAGTCCTCCGAGCGAGGCGAGTGCCGCTGACGCGGGACGAGCCCCGTGGCGTCGTCCCGGTCCGCCCGTCTGGCCCAGGGAAACGGGGTGTACGGTTCGAGAGGCGAGAGAGAGCTAGCGAGAAAGAGGAGAAATAAAGCGAGAAGGGAAAAAAAGAGGGAGAGAAGCCGAGAGAGACCGAGTACGAGCTGCGAGCTGCCCGTCGGCCGCGGCCATCGATTTCGTGGGCCGTGTCCCGCTTCGGCCCGGCTGTGGCCGGCTTGGCGAAGGGGGGGCGCCCCCCCTGGGGATTGCTGGCGGGCGAGGCGGCGGCGCCTCGCCCCTTTCCTGCCCGGCCTTAAGCCGGGGCGCGCCCCGCTCGGCGGGCGCGCTTTCG
>NW_027099777.1:22500-25000 GCF_031753505.1 Anomalospiza imberbis | reverse complement strand
CGGCACGGCCCCCTCCAGGAGGCGCGCCCGCCTCTTGCCCCTCGCTCCTTCGCTCGTCGGGCGACGGCGAGGGGCTGGGAGGCAGGGGGCGCCTTCGGGGCTCGGAGGAGGCGGCTCCTCTGGCCCTTCCCGCACCGGGGAGCGGGGCTTTGCCCGGCCGGTAGAGTCCCGCTCTCGGGCCGAGGCGGCTCCCGTGGCGCGCAGGAGAGGAGAAAACCGCGAGGGCCGAGCCTCCGGGCGTTCCGGGCCGCGCTTCAGGGTTGCGCGCGCGCGCGGCCGCGTGCCGCGACCCGCCGCCGGGAGGCGGCGGTGGCGGCGGCGGCGGCGGCGGCGGCGGGGGCCTTCCCGTCGTCGTCGTCGTCGTCGTCATTGCCGCGGCCTCTCGGCGGGGTCGGCGAGGCGCTCGGCGGCCGGGCCGCCTCCCCGCGTCGGCGGGGGCGGCCCGAGCTGCGGCGGTCCTCTCGGGCGCAGCGCCGGGCTACTGAGGGAAACCCCGGGCCCCGAGGAGGACGCCGCGGTGGTGGCGGCAGATGTCGGGCGCGCCCCCGCCGGTGGACGCTCCCCCGAGGGCGGCAGCGGGGGAGGCACCCCGGCGGGGCCATGCAGGTCGTTTCCCTCGCCCCAGGGCCAGGTACCTAGCGCTCCGCGCCTCGGCGGTCCCAGGCTTCCCGCTCGGCGTCGTCAAACGCCGCGGGAAGGACCGAAAAAGGGGCCGCCGAGCCGGGCGGCGGTTTAAAGACTCGGGCGGCTCGGCGCGCCCCGCCGCGGCGGCGGCGGCGGCGGCGGCAGCGGCGGCGGCGGGTGGCGGGCGGTGGCGTTGCGGCTCCATTGAGGGGTGGGGAGCTACTCCCGCCGATCCCCTGCGGTGGTGTCCGCGGCCACCGGTCGCGCCCGCCGTCGCGGCGGTCGTCCCCGCCGCGCGCGCGCGTGCGGGGGTAGTCGCGCCGCGCCGGGGAGGGGCGCCCTGCCCCCCCCTCTTCGCGGCCCGGCCTCGGCGGAGAGGCCGCGGCGCGCGCGGTCGGCCGCGGGGCCGACCCGCTGGGCTCGAAACGGGCGGCGCCGGCAGAGGGCGCGCGCTCTCTGCCCTTCCTCAGCCGCGGGGCGGCGGCCGCCGGGGCCCGCCGCGCGCGCTCTCTCTTCTGGGCCGCCGCGGCCGTCCCGCGCGGGCGGCGCCGCGCCTGGCGCGGCCGTGCCTCTCTCCCCTCGGCGGCCTTCGGCTCGAACGCACCGGCGGCGCCGGCCGCCGGCCGGCCGCCCGCCCGCCCGCCCGGGGCGAGCGCTCGGCGGTCCCTCCGCGGTCGGAGGCCGGCGAGCGCGGGCGGCCCCGCGCCGAGCGGCGGCGGCGCCGCTCGGCCGGTGTTCCCGCCGCCCGCGGGCACGGGACCCTCCCCGTGGCCCTTCGCGACCGCGCGCGGTCCGAGGGCAGGGGTGGCGGGCGGCCGCGGGGGCGCTTCCGCGCCCGCTCTCCAGGTGGCGAACGAGGAGAGCGGGCGTCGCCCCCCGGCTCAGCGCCGCACCGCCTTCCGCCGGGCGCGTGCTCGCGGAAGGGGGCCCCCGACGGTGCGGGTGGACGGCGGTTCCCGGGAAGTGCGGCCCGCCGCGGCGGCGGGTCCGCCCTCGGGCAGCCCTCGGGCGCTCGCCTTCCCCCGGCGGGCAGCGGTCCGGCGGGGGGGGGCGCGGCGCCCGGCGGCGGGGCGGCGGTCGTCGCGTGGCGTCTCGAGCGCAGCAAGGCCCCTGGGGAGAGAGAGTCGGCCGCGCGCGTGGGCGCGGCGGCGCTCCGCGAGAGCCGGCGCGGCGGCGGTTCCAGGGGGGAGGCAAGCGCGCGCGCGGGGTCCGAGGGCCGCGCGCCGGCGCGTGGCGCCGCGCCGGCGAGGCCGGGCGGGCCACCGCGCTCCCGCGGCGCGCGCCGCGCGGCCCTCCGCGCGGAGGGCCGGGCCGAGCCCGGGCGCCTGGGCCGCCTCCGAAGGACGGCACACGTAGGCGGCGCCTCCCCTCGCCGGGCGGGGGGAGGCGGTCGGGGGCGCGGGTCCCCCCGCCTCTCGGCCGGCCTTGGGAGCGTTCCGTGGGGTTCCTCCCGTGTTCTTCTCGCACGCGCCCCCTCCGGGGTTTTCCGCGTTGCTCGTACGGTCGGAGCCAGGCCCCGCGCGGGGCCTCGGCGCCAGAGAAAAAAAAGGGGGGCCGCTCCGGGCGAGAGCGGCTCCCGGCCCCCCCGCGCGCGCGGGGTCGGTGCCGAAAGCCAGACAACTCTTAGCGGTGGATCACTCGGCTCGTGCGTCGATGAAGAACGCAGCTAGCTGCGAGAATTAATGTGAATTGCAGGACACATTGATCATCGACACTTCGAACGCACTTGCGGCCCCGGGTTCCTCCCGGGGCTACGCCTGTCTGAGCGTCGCTTGACGATCAATCGCCGCCCGGGGGCCGCCCCGGCGGCGCGGCTGGGGTCGCTTCGCAGGCCCGTCGGCCGCGGCAGCGGTTGCCGCGCGAGGGCCTTCGTCCC
>NW_027099777.1:12500-15000 GCF_031753505.1 Anomalospiza imberbis | reverse complement strand
CTCCGACTTAGCCTCCGGCCGCCGCGTGCCGGGGTAGACCTGTGTTCCTCCAACCGATGCCCCCCCCGCCTGGCCCTGTCCCGGCCTGCAAGCTCGTGTAAGGCGGGCGGCCCGCGCATCCGGGAGGGAGGGAGCGGCGCGGGTGGTGGGTGCGGTGTCCGAGGGGGTGGCGGCGGAGTGCGAGTGTGTGGAGTGGGCGTGTGTGTCACTGTGTCTGTCTCTCTCTCTCTCTCTCTCTCTCTGTCTGTGGGAACGAGGGCCAGGGGCCGGCGGCTTCGTCCCGGCCCCGGGCGCCTCGGGTCCGAGCCCCCGGGGCCCCCCAGACCCCTGCCGGGCCTGGAGGGTCTCTGCGGACCGTGAAAGAACCGGCCCAAAAGCGGCCGCCCGCTTTCCCGCTTGCACAGGGCGCAGGCGGCCCGTCAGCTCGGTCTGGGGGTGCTCTGGATACTAGAGAAAAACGAAATAAGATTTGCCAAGAAAATTTCTCTTCCGGACGAGTTTCTTCTTGTACCAAACAAATAGGAGAGTCGTTCTTTCAAAGAAAGGAGAAAAGAAACGGGATTGGGGCGGGGGGGGGGGCGGGAAGGAATAAACCCCCAAAACCCCAAAACCGGGCGGCGGACAGCAGGTCTAGCCCGGCTCCGGGGCCGCCGGGCTCGGCGCGGCGCCCGGGCGGCGGGCGGTGGGCGGCGGAAAACAGGTCTACCCCGGGGACAGCAGGTCTGCCCCGGGGACAGCGGGTCTACCCCGGGGACAGCAGGTCTACCCCGCGGACAGCGGGTCTACCCCGCGGACAACCGGTCTACCCCGCGGACAGCGGGTCTACCCCGCGGACAGCAGGTCTACCCCGCGGACAGCAGGTCTACCCCGCGGACAGCAGGTCTACCCCGCGGACAACCGGTCTACCCCGCGGACAGCAGGTCTACCCCGCGGACAGCAGGTCTACCCCGCGGACAGCAGGTCTACCTCGCGGACAGCAGGTCTACCCCGCGGACAGCAGGTCTACCCCGGGGACAGCAGGTCTACCCCGGGGACAGCAGGTCTACCCCGCGGACAGCAGGTCTACCCCGCGGACAGCAGGTCTACCCCGGGGACAGCAGGTCTACCCCGGGGACAGCAGGTCTACCCCGCGGACAGCAGGTCTACCTCGCGGACAGCAGGTCTACCCCGCGGACAGCAGGTCTACCCCGGGGACAGCAGGTCTACCCCGCGGACAGCAGGTCTACCCCGCGGACAGCAGGTCTACCCCGCGGACAGCAGGTCTACCCCGCGGACAGCAGGTCTACCCCGCGGACAGCAGGTCTACCCCGCGGACAGCAGGTCTACCCCGGGGACAACAGGTCTACCCCGCGGACAACAGGTCTACCCCGGCTCCGGGGCCGCCGGGCCCGGCGCGGCGCCCGGGCGGCGGGCGGTGGACGGCGGACAACAGGTCTACCTCGCTCCGGAGGGACTTAGGCGATTTCCGGCAGCGGCCGGGTAGACCTGTTGTCGCGGCCGGGTAGACCTGTTGTCGCGGCCGGCTCCGGAAGTTCACCAAGGGGTCGCTGTTTTCAGCTGCCTCCGGCTACGTCATCGCAGGGGCCGGCCTGCGGCGGCGCACCTTCCCGGTCGCTTTCCATCGGTCCTCTTGGAGGCGTCTGCGGCCTGGGACTCGTCTGTCCGTACTATGGGAGCGAGGTGACGGGCCGTCTCCCCGCAGGCTCGTCCCGTGCCTGTGACCGAAGCGGCGAGGGAGGCCGGGGGCCCCCGTGCGCAGTCCTCCGAGCGAGGCGAGTGCCGCTGACGCGGGACGAGCCCCGTGGCGTCGTCCCGGTCCGCCCGTCTGGCCCAGGGAAACGGGGTGTACGGTTCGAGAGGCGAGAGAGAGCTAGCGAGAAAGAGGAGAAATAAAGCGAGAAGGGAAAAAAAGAGGGAGAGAAGCCGAGAGAGACCGAGTACGAGCTGCGAGCTGCCCGTCGGCCGCGGCCATCGATTTCGTGGGCCGTGTCCCGCTTCGGCCCGGCTGTGGCCGGCTTGGCGAAGGGGGGGCGCCCCCCCTGGGGATTGCTGGCGGGCGAGGCGGCGGCGCCTCGCCCCTTTCCTGCCCGGCCTTAAGCCGGGGCGCGCCCCGCTCGGCGGGCGCGCTTTCGGGCTGTCGCTCCGGTGCGGTGGGCGGCAGCCGCGGGTGGACGCGGCCGGGGCTTTTCCCGGCCCTCGCCTGAGAGCCCCGAGCGCGGCGCGCGCGGGCCCGCCGAGGTGGCGGCGTCCCGTTCCCCTGCTTCCCGACCTGGTTGTGCCAGCGTGTCCGTGTCGGAAGGGTGGCGGGGGCCCGTGCGGCGGGGCGCGCGGCCCGGCCTCGGCGTCGCTGCCTCGCTTGAGGGACTCGGTGACGGCGGTCGCCCGATGAGCTGTGGAGCCGGGGTGGCGGCACCCCGCGCCCCACCAGCGCGCGCTGTTGAAGTCGTCCCCCTTCCTCGGCCTTAAGCCGGGGACCCGCGTCGCGGGCGAGTTTTTTCAG
>NW_027099777.1:5000-7500 GCF_031753505.1 Anomalospiza imberbis | reverse complement strand
ATTGCCGCGGCCTCTCGGCGGGGTCGGCGAGGCGCTCGGCGGCCGGGCCGCCTCCCCGCGTCGGCGGGGGCGGCCCGAGCTGCGGCGGTCCTCTCGGGCGCAGCGCCGGGCTACTGAGGGAAACCCCGGGCCCCGAGGAGGACGCCGCGGTGGTGGCGGCAGATGTCGGGCGCGCCCCCGCCGGTGGACGCTCCCCCGAGGGCGGCAGCGGGGGAGGCACCCCGGCGGGGCCATGCAGGTCGTTTCCCTCGCCCCAGGGCCAGGTACCTAGCGCTCCGCGCCTCGGCGGTCCCAGGCTTCCCGCTCGGCGTCGTCAAACGCCGCGGGAAGGACCGAAAAAGGGGCCGCCGAGCCGGGCGGCGGTTTAAAGACTCGGGCGGCTCGGCGCGCCCCGCCGCGGCGGCGGCGGCGGCGGCGGCAGCGGCGGCGGCGGGTGGCGGGCGGTGGCGTTGCGGCTCCATTGAGGGGTGGGGAGCTACTCCCGCCGATCCCCTGCGGTGGTGTCCGCGGCCACCGGTCGCGCCCGCCGTCGCGGCGGTCGTCCCCGCCGCGCGCGCGCGTGCGGGGGTAGTCGCGCCGCGCCGGGGAGGGGCGCCCTGCCCCCCCCTCTTCGCGGCCCGGCCTCGGCGGAGAGGCCGCGGCGCGCGCGGTCGGCCGCGGGGCCGACCCGCTGGGCTCGAAACGGGCGGCGCCGGCAGAGGGCGCGCGCTCTCTGCCCTTCCTCAGCCGCGGGGCGGCGGCCGCCGGGGCCCGCCGCGCGCGCTCTCTCTTCTGGGCCGCCGCGGCCGTCCCGCGCGGGCGGCGCCGCGCCTGGCGCGGCCGTGCCTCTCTCCCCTCGGCGGCCTTCGGCTCGAACGCACCGGCGGCGCCGGCCGCCGGCCGGCCGCCCGCCCGCCCGCCCGGGGCGAGCGCTCGGCGGTCCCTCCGCGGTCGGAGGCCGGCGAGCGCGGGCGGCCCCGCGCCGAGCGGCGGCGGCGCCGCTCGGCCGGTGTTCCCGCCGCCCGCGGGCACGGGACCCTCCCCGTGGCCCTTCGCGACCGCGCGCGGTCCGAGGGCAGGGGTGGCGGGCGGCCGCGGGGGCGCTTCCGCGCCCGCTCTCCAGGTGGCGAACGAGGAGAGCGGGCGTCGCCCCCCGGCTCAGCGCCGCACCGCCTTCCGCCGGGCGCGTGCTCGCGGAAGGGGGCCCCCGACGGTGCGGGTGGACGGCGGTTCCCGGGAAGTGCGGCCCGCCGCGGCGGCGGGTCCGCCCTCGGGCAGCCCTCGGGCGCTCGCCTTCCCCCGGCGGGCAGCGGTCCGGCGGGGGGGGGCGCGGCGCCCGGCGGCGGGGCGGCGGTCGTCGCGTGGCGTCTCGAGCGCAGCAAGGCCCCTGGGGAGAGAGAGTCGGCCGCGCGCGTGGGCGCGGCGGCGCTCCGCGAGAGCCGGCGCGGCGGCGGTTCCAGGGGGGAGGCAAGCGCGCGCGCGGGGTCCGAGGGCCGCGCGCCGGCGCGTGGCGCCGCGCCGGCGAGGCCGGGCGGGCCACCGCGCTCCCGCGGCGCGCGCCGCGCGGCCCTCCGCGCGGAGGGCCGGGCCGAGCCCGGGCGCCTGGGCCGCCTCCGAAGGACGGCACACGTAGGCGGCGCCTCCCCTCGCCGGGCGGGGGGAGGCGGTCGGGGGCGCGGGTCCCCCCGCCTCTCGGCCGGCCTTGGGAGCGTTCCGTGGGGTTCCTCCCGTGTTCTTCTCGCACGCGCCCCCTCCGGGGTTTTCCGCGTTGCTCGTACGGTCGGAGCCAGGCCCCGCGCGGGGCCTCGGCGCCAGAGAAAAAAAAGGGGGGCCGCTCCGGGCGAGAGCGGCTCCCGGCCCCCCCGCGCGCGCGGGGTCGGTGCCGAAAGCCAGACAACTCTTAGCGGTGGATCACTCGGCTCGTGCGTCGATGAAGAACGCAGCTAGCTGCGAGAATTAATGTGAATTGCAGGACACATTGATCATCGACACTTCGAACGCACTTGCGGCCCCGGGTTCCTCCCGGGGCTACGCCTGTCTGAGCGTCGCTTGACGATCAATCGCCGCCCGGGGGCCGCCCCGGCGGCGCGGCTGGGGTCGCTTCGCAGGCCCGTCGGCCGCGGCAGCGGTTGCCGCGCGAGGGCCTTCGTCCCCCTAAATGCAGACTCGGGGAGCGCTCCGTAGCTCCCCGCTCCCGGAGCGAGCCGCTGGGGCGGAGCTCGTCCTCGCCGGGGCCGCACCGCCTGGCGGTGGCGGCGGCCGGGGAGTCGGAGCGAGTGAGACGGCGCCGAAGGCGCCCCGCCGAGGGCCGAGGGACGAGGGCGAGAGGGGAGGCGAGGCGCGGGCCTCGCCTCCGGCCTCCCCCCCGCGCGGGCGGCTGTCTGCGGGTGGGTACCGTGCGCGGGTACCGTGCCGCTGCCGCCGCGCGCGGTGCGCGGGGGGCCGGGGGCGGGGGCGACCCCCGAGGCCGCTCCTTCCCCCGCCCCCTTCCGTCGCCGTCTCGGGGCGTCAAGGGCGCCGT
>NW_027099776.1:169282-215813 GCF_031753505.1 Anomalospiza imberbis | reverse complement strand
CAGAAATGTAAAAAAAACTCCCAAAAAAACCCCAAAAAAACCCCAAAAACCACTGGAAAAACAGCCAAAAAAAGCCAAAAAATACACCAAAAATCCACCATAAAAACAGCCAAAAAACCACAGGAGAACCCCCAAAAATCCAAAAAATACCCCAAAACACCCCCCAAAAATCATTGGAAAAACCCCAGAAAATGGCACAAAAACCCCACAAAAATCACCCCAAAAACCCCCAAAAAAACTCCATGAAAACCTCGACAGAAATGTAAAAAAACTCCCCAAAAAAACCCCAAAAACCACTGGAAAAACAGCCAAAAAAAGCCAAAAAAACCTCCAAAAATCCACCATAAAAACAGCCAAAAACCACAGGAGAACCCCAAAAAAATCCCAAAAACACCCCACCAAAAAAACCCCCAAAATCAACACAAACAGCACCAAAACAAACTGGAGAAACCACCAGAAAACCCTAAAAAACCCCAAAAAAAACCCTAAAAACCACGGGAAAATCCCCAAAAAGACAACAAAGAGCCCCGAAAAATCAGCACAAAAATCAACACCAACGAATAAATCCTAAAAACAGCATCAAAACACCCAAAAACCACCAGAAAACAAGAAAAAACACTGGAAAATCCTAAAAAAAAACCACCAAAAAAAATCTCAAAATATCCCAAATAAAGCCATTAGAAAAGCACTAAAAAAACCTGGAAAAACCCCAGAAAATGGCACAAAAACCCCAAAAAACCCACCAAAAAAACCGAAAAAACCACCAGAAAACCCTAAAAAACAGCAAAAATACACCCCAAAAAAAAGAGCCCAAAAGGCCCAAAGAGACGCTGGAAACATCCCAAAAAAACCCCAAAAAACCATTGGAAAACCCCCAGAAAATGGCACAAAAACCCCACAAAAATCACCAAAAATCCCCAAAAAAACTCCATGAAAACCTCGACAGAAATGTAAAAAAACTCCCCCAAAAAAACCCCAAAAAAAACCCCAAAAACGACTGGAAAAACAGCCAAAAAAAGCCAAAAAACCTCCAAAAATCCACCATAAAAACAGCCAAAAAACCACAGGAGAACCCCAAAAAAATCCAAAAAATACCCCAAAACACCCCCCAAAAATCATTGGAAAACCCCCAGAAAATGGCACAAAAACCCCACAAAAATCACCAAAAATCCCCAAAAAAACTCCATGAAAACCTCGACAGAAATGTAAAAAAACTCCCAAAAAAACCCCAAAAAAACCATTGGAAAAACAGCCAAAAAAACCCAAAAAACCACCAAAAATCCACCATAAAAACAGCCAAAAAACCACAGGAGAACCCCAAAAAAATCCCAAAAATACCCCAAAACACCCCCCAAAAATCATTGGAAAACCCCCAGAAAATGGTACAAAAACCCCACAAAAATCACCCCAAAAACCCCCAGAAAATGGCACAAAAACCCCACAAAAATCACCCCAAAAACCCCCAGAAAAGCTCCGTAAAAAACCTGGAAAGAAACCCTAAAAAATCCTCAAAAACCCTGAAAAATCCCCAAAAAAACCCCAAAAAGACACCAGAAAAACTGCAAGAAAAACCCCAAAAATACCCCAGAAAGAGCCCAGAGAAATCCCAAATAACCGCTGGAAAATCCCAAATAAACCCTTAAAAAACCTAGAAAAAACCCAAAAAAACCCACCCAAAAACAGCACTGGAAAACCCCAAAGAAATCCCAAAAAAACACCATCAAAATATCCCAAAAACCACCCAGAAAACCCCAAAAATACCCCAAAAATACCCCAAAACACCCCCCAAAAATCATTGGAAAACCCCCAGAAAATGGCACAAAAACCCCACAAATATCACCCAAAAACCCCCAGAAAATGGCACAAAAACCCCACAAAAATCACCAAAAATCCCCAAAAAAACTCCATGAAAACCTCGACAGAAATGTAAAAAAACTCCCCAAAAAACCCCAAAAACCACTGGAAAAACAGCCAAAAAAAGCCAAAAATAACACCAAAAATCCACCATAAAAACAGCCAAAAACCACAGGAGAACCCCAAAAAATCCCAAAAACACCCCACCAAAAAAACCCCAAAATCAACACAAACAGCACCAAAACAAACTGGAGAAACCACCAGAAAACCCTAAAAAACCCCAAAAAAACCCTAAAAAACACGGGAAAATCCCAAAAAGACAACAAAGAGCCCCGAAAAATCAGCCCAAAAATCAACACCAACGAATAAATCCTAAAAACAGCATCAAAACACCCAAAAACCACCAGAAAACAAGAAAAAACACCGGAAAATCCTAAAAAAAACCACCAAAAAAATCTCAAAATATCCCAAATAAAGCCATTAGAAAAGCACTAAAAAAAAAACCTGGAAAAACCCCAGAAAATGACACAAAAAACCCACCAAAAAAACCGAAAAAACCACCAGGAAACCCCCAAAAAACAGCAAAAATACACCCCAAAAAAAGAGCCCAAAAGGCCCAAAGAGACGCTGGAAACATCCCAAAAAAACCCCAAAAAACCATTGGAAAACCCCAGAAAATGGCACAAAAACCCCACAAAAATCACCAAAAATCCCCAAAAAAAACGCCATGAAAACCTCGACAGAAATGTAAAAAAACTCCCCAAAAAAACCCCAAAAAACCATTGGAAAACGCCCAGAAAATGGCACAAAAACCCCACAAAAATCACCAAAAATCCCCAAAAAAACTCCATGAAAACCTCGACAGAAATGTAAAAAAACTCCCCAAAAAAACCCCCCAAAAAACCCCAAAAACCACTGGAAAAACAGCCCAAAAAAAGCCAAAAATACACCAAAAATCCACCATAAAAACAGCCAAAAAACCACAGGAGAACCCCAAAAAAAATCCAAAAAATACCCCAAAACACCCCCCAAAAATCACCCAAAAACCCCCAGAAAATGGCACAAAAACCCCACAAAAATCACCCCAAAAACCCCCAGAAAAGCTCCGTAAAAACCTGGAAAGAAACCCTAAAAATCCTCAAAAACCCTGAAAAATCCCAAAAAAAACCCCAAAAAGACACCAGAAAAACTGCAAGAAAAACCCCAAACGAGCCCGGAAAGACCCCAGAGAAATCCCAAATAACCGCTGGAAAATCCAAATAAACCCTTAAAAAACCTAGAAAAAACCCAAAAAAACCCACCCAAAAACAGCACTGGAAAACCCCAAAGAAATCCCAAAAAACACCATAAAAATATCCCAAAAACGACCAGAAAACCCAAAAAAAGCACCAAAACCACAGAAATACCCCAAAATAGCACTGGAACACCCCAAAAAACACAAAAAATGCCATCAAAACGTCCCAAAAACGACTAGAAACCCCAAAAAAAAAACCATTGGAAAACCCCCAAAAATCCCAAAATTGCACTGGAACACCCCAAAAACCACCAAAAACACCATAAAAAAACGTCCCAAAAACCACCAGAAAACCCAAAAAAAAACATTAGAAAACCCCAAAAAATCCAAAATAGCACTGGAAAACCCCAAAAAACACCAAAAAAAGTCCCAAAGATCATCAGGAAACTCAAAAAAAAGCACCAAAACCCCAAAAATACCCCAAAATAGCCCTGGAAAACCCTGAGAAAACCTCAAAAAACGCCCTAAAACTTACCAAAAACTGCCAGAAAACCCAAAAAAAAGCACCAAAACCCCAAAAATACCCCAAAATAGCACTGGAAAACCCCGAGAAAACCCCAAAAATGCCATAAAAACGTCCCAAAAACCACCAGAAAACCCAAAAAAAAACCTTGGAAAACCCCACAAAATCTCAAAATAGCACTGGAAAACCCCAAAAAACACCATAAAAACGTCCCAAAAACCACCAGAAAATCCAAAAAAAACCATTGGAAAACCTCAAAAATACCCCAAAATAGCACTGGAAAACCCCGAGAAAACCTCAAAAACGCCATAAAACGTCCCAAAAACCACCAGAAAACCCAAAAAAAACCATTGGAGAACCCCAAAAAATCCCAAAATAGCACTGGAAAACCCCAAAAAACACCAAAAACGCCATAAAAACGTCTCAAAACCCACCAGAAACCCCAAAAAAAAACATTGGAAAACCCCAAAAAACGCCATAAAAACGTCCCAAAAACCACCAGAAAACCCAAAAAAAAACATTAGAAAACCCCAAAAATCCCAAAATAGCCCTGGAAAACCCCGAGAAAACCCCCAAAAACGCCATAAAAACATCCCAAAAACCACCAGAAAACCCAAAAAAAAAACCATTGGAAAACCCCAAAAAATCCCAAAATAGCCCTGGAAAACCCCAAAAAACGCCATAAAAAACGTCCCAAAAACCACCAGAAAACCCTAAAAAAACCATTGGAAAACCCCAAAAAATCCCAAAATAGCTTTGGAAAACCCTGAGAAAACACCATAGAAACGTCCCAAAAACCGCCAGGAAACCCAAAAAAAACCACCAAAACCCCAAAAAATCCCAAAATAGCCCTGGAAAACCCCAAAAAACACGAAAAACGCCATAAAAACGACCCAAAAACCACCAGAAAACCGAAAACAAACTATTGGAAAACCCCAAAAATACCCCAAAATAGCACTGGAAAACTCCAAAAAACGCCATCAAAACATCCCAAAAACCACCAGAAACCCCAAAAAAAAGCACCAAAACCCCAAAAATACCCCAAAATAGCACTGGAAAACCCCAAAAAAACGCCATAAAAACGTCCCAAAAACCAGCAGAAAACCCAAAAATCCATTGGAAAACCCCAAAAATACCCCAAAATAGCCCTGGAAAACCCCAAAAAACGCCATCAAAACGTATCAAAAACCACCAGAAACCCAAAAAAAAGCACCAAAACCCCAAAAATACCCCAAAATAGCACTGGAAAACCCCGAGAAAACCTCAAAAATGCCGTAAAACTTACCAAAAACCATCAGAAAACCCAAAAAAACCATTGGAAAACCCCAAAAATACCCCAAAATAGCACTGGAAAACCCTGAGAAAACCTCAAAAATGCCGTAAAAACTTACCAAAAACCATCAGAAAACCCAAAAAAACCATTGGAAAACCCCAAAAAATTCCAAAATAGCACTGGAAAACCCTAAAAACCCCAAAAAACGCCATCAAAACGTCCCCAAAACCACCAGAAAACCCAAAAATCCATTGGAAAACCCCCAAAAATCCCAAAATAGCACTGGAAAACTCCAAAAAAACACCATAAAATCGTCCCAAAAACCACCGGAAAACCCAAAAAACACCATTGGAAAACCCCAAAAATACCCCAAAATAGCACTGGAACACCCCAAAAAACACCATAAAAACGTCCCAAAGACCACCAGAAACCCCAAAAAAAACATTAGAAAACCCCAAAAAACACCATAAAAACGTCCCCAAAACCACCAGAAAACCCAAAAATCCATTGGAAAACCCCCGAAAATCCCAAAAGAGCACTGGAAAACCCCAAAAACCACGAAAAACACAATAAAAACGTCCCAAAAACCACCAGAAAACCCAAAACAAACCATTGGAAAACCCCAATAAATCGCAAAATAGCCCTGGAAAACCCCAAAAAACACCATCAAAACGTCCCAAAAACCAACAGAAAACCCAAAAAACAGCACCAAAACCCCAAAAAATCCCAAAATTGCACTGGAACACCCCAAAAAACACCATAAAAACGTCCCAAAAAACCACCAGAAAACCCAAAAAACACCATTGGAAAACCCCAAAAATACCCCAAAATAGCCCTGGAACACCCCAAAAAACACCATAAAAATGTCCCAAAAACCAGCAGAAAACCCAAAAAAACCCATTGGAAAACCCCAAAACTCCCAAAATAGCCCTGGAAAACCCCGAGAAAACCTCAAAAATGCTGTAAAAACATCCCAAAAACCTCGAGAAAACCCAAAAAAACCCATTGGAAAAGCCCAAAAAATCCCAAATTCGCACTGGAAAACCCCAAAAAACACCAAAAACGCCATAAAAACGTCCCAAAAAACCACCAGAAACCCAAAAAAAAACCATTGGAGAACCCCAAAAAATCCCAAAATAGCACTGGAAAACCCCAAAAAAGGCCATAAAAACGTCCCCAAAACCACCAGAAAACCCAAAAATCCATTGGAAAACCCCCGAAAATCCCAAAAGAGCACTGGAAAACCCCAAAAACCACGAAAAACACCATAAAAACGTCCCAAAAACCACCAGAAAACCCAAAAAAAAACCCATTGGAAAACCCCAATAAATCGCAAAATAGCACTGGAACACCCCAAAAAATGCCGTAAAAACGTCCCAAAAACCAACAGAAAACCCAAAAAAACAGCACCAAAACCCCAAAAAATCCCAAAATTGCACTGGAACACCCCAAAAAACGCCATAAAAACGTCCCAAAAACCACCAGAAAACCCAAAAATCCATTGGAAAACCCCCGAAAATCCCAAAATTGCACTGGAAAACCCCAAAAAACACCATCAAAACGTCCCAAAAACCACCAGAAAACCCAAAAAAAAACCATTGGAAACCCCCAAAAAATCCCAAAATAGCACTGGAAAACTCCAAGAAAACCTCAAAAATGCCGTAAAAACGTCCCAAAGACCATCAGAAAACCCAAAAAAAAGCACCAAAAAACCCAAAAAATCCCAAAATAGCACTGGAAAACCCCAAAAAACCCCAAAAAAAGGTCCCAAAGATCATCAGGAAACTCAAAAAAAAGCACCAAAACCCCAAAAATCCCCCAAAATAGCCCTGGAAAACCCCGAGAAAACCTCAAAAACACCATAAAAACGTCCCAAAAACCATCAGAAAACCCAAAAAAACACCATTGGAAAACCCCAAAAAATCCCAAAGTAGCACTGGAAAACCCCAAAAACCCCGAAAAACGCCATAAAAACGTCCCAAAAACCAGCAGAAAACCCAAAAAAAAGCACCAAAACTCCAAAAAATCCCAAAATAGCTCTGGAACACCCCAAAAAATGCGATAAAAACGTCCCAAAAACCACCAGAAAACCAAAAAAAAACATTGGAAAACCCCCGAAAATCCCAAAAGAGCACTGGAACACCCCAAAAAACACCATCAAAACGTCCCAAAGACCACCAGAAACCCCAAAAAAAACATTAGAAAACCCCAAAAATCCCAAAATAGCCCTGGAAAACCCCGAGAAAACCTCAAAAACGCCGTAAAACGTCCCAAAAACCACCAGAAAACCCAAAAAAACCATTGGAAAACCCCAAAAATCCCAAAATAGCCCTGGAAAACCCCAAAAAACGCCATAAAAACGTCCCAAAAACCACCAGAAAACCCAAAAAAAACCATTGGAAAACCCCAAAAAAATCCCAAAATAGCACTGGAAAACCCCAAAAAACGCCATAAAAACGTCCCAAAAACCACCAGAAAACCCAAAAAAACAGCACCAAAACCCCAAAAAATCCCAAAATTGCACTGGAACACCCCAAAAAACGCCATAAAAACATCCCAAAAACCACCAGAAAACCCAAAAACACCATTGGAAAACCCCAAAAATCCCAAAATAGCATTGGAAAACTCCAAGAAAACCTCAAAAATGCAGTAAAAACATCCCAAAAACCTCCAGAAAACCCAAAAAACACCATTGGAAAACCCCAAAAAACACCATAAAAACGTCCCCAAAACCACCAGAAAACCCAAAAATCCATTGGAAAACCCCCAAAAATCCCAAAATAGCACTGGAAAACTCCAAAAAACACCATAAAATCGTCCCAAAAACCACCAGAAAACCCAAAAAGAAGCACCAAAAACCTCAAAAATACCCCAAAATAGCACTGGAACACCCTGAGAAAACCTCAAAAATGCCATCAAGAAGTCCCAAAAACCACCAGAAAACCCAAAAAAAAGCACCAAAACCCCAAAAATACCCCAAAATAGCACTGGAAAACCCAAAAAAAACCAAAAACGCCATAAAAACATCCCAAAAACCACCAGAAACCCCAAAAAAGCGCCAAAACCCCCAAAAAGAGCCCCCGAAAAGCCGGGCTGCGCGGCGCTGATCCGGAACTCTCCCCGCAGACGTCGCGTTCCTTTCCTTCTTCTTCCGGCGCCTGGAGCGGAACCGCAGCGGGCGCTACCAGGCGCAATTCCCCTTCGTGTCGCGCTGCGGCCGCGAGCGCAATTTCCTGCGCTGCTCCGACCTGGCCGTGGTTTTCACCCAAATCCTGCCCGGCGCCGGCGGCCGCTCCCTGCTGTCCTACTGCGGGGGCGGCGCCGAGCTGACGGTGCCGTTCCGCCCGGGAGCCTTGGCCGTGCTGCCGGAGAACGGGCGCCTCTATCACCCGGCGCCGGAAAACGCCGGCGGGGTCGGCTTGGTGCGCTCGGCGTTGGCCGAAGAGTTGAGCTCGGCGTTTCGCTTCGCCGACGGGCCCGAGAAGCCGCCGACGCATTTTTGGTGGGAAGGGAAGGAGTATCGGCTCTCCGGGGAAGTTTTGGGAGTTCTGCGGGCGGAGAAATCGGGATTGGAGGCGGAAGCTTCGGTTTCCGCTTCCTGAAGCCATGAGAACGCCCAGAGAGTCGTAATAAACGCGTTGCCTCGTTCGTTAACGTCGCTAATTAATTAATTAATTAATCGAGGCAATTTTCGGTTTAAAGATTGACTTCAGGAAGCGCTGCCCCTCCCCACTTCCCCTTTTCCCTCATCCCCGAGATTCCCAGAAAATCCCAAAAAACTCATTCCTTCCGGAAATCCCGCGTCGAGGGAGGGGAAATTCCCGATTTTTCCCCCGGAAACGGGAATTCCCGAGGAATCGGAGCATCCCAAAAGTCCAGGCTGGCGAACGCCGCGCTTTTCCCGCGAAATTCCCAAAAAATAAAAGAGCGGGAGCTGCTCTGACTGATCCTTGCGGGGTTGGGATTTGGGATGATGGGTTTGGGGATTCGGGGTTTGGGGATTTGGGATGAAGGGTTTGGGGATTTGGGATGAAGGGTTTGGGGATTTGGGGATTTGGGATGAAGGGTTTGGGGATTTGGGGATTTGGGATGAAGGGTTTGGGAGGAAGGATTTGGGGGTTTGGGATGAAGGATTCGGGGATTTGGGATTTGGGGATTTGGGAGGAAGGATTTGGGGATTTGGGATTTGGGGATTTGGGATGAAGGGTTCAGGGATTTGGGATTTGGGGATTTGGGAGGAAGGATTTGAGATGAAGGATTTGGGGATTTGGGATTAAGGATTTAGGGATTTGGGAATTTGGGATGAAGGGTTTGGGGGTTTGGGATGAGGGATTTCAGGATTTGGGATGAAAGGTTTGAGGGTTTCGGGATTAAGGATTTGGGGATTTGGGATGAAGGATTTGGGGATTCGGGATTTGAGGATTTGGGATGAAGGATTTGGGAAGAAGGATTTGAGGAATTGGGGATTTGGGATGAAGGATTTTGGGATTTGGGATTTGAGGATTTGGGATGAAGGATTTGGGATGAAGGATTTGGGGATTTGGGATGAAGGATTTAGGGATTTGGGATTTGAGGATTTGGGATGAAGGATTTGGGATGAAGGATTTGGGGATTTGGGATGAAGGATTTAGGGATTTGGGATGAAAAGTTTGGGAATTTTGGGATGAAGACTTTGGGCATTTTGAGATTTGGGATGAAGGATTTGGGAATTTTGGGATTTGGGATAAAGGACTTGAGGATCTGGGGATTTGGGATGAAGGATTTGGGGATTTGGGATGAAGGATTTGGGATGAAAAGTTTGGGAATTTTGGAATGGAGGATTTGGGGATTTGAGATGAAGGATTTGGGAATTTTGGGATTTGAGGATTCGGGATGAAGGATTTGGGGATTTGGGAGGAAGGATTTGGGAAATTGGGATGAAGGATTTGGGATGAAGAGTTTGGGAATTTTGGGATGAAGAATTTGGGAATTTTGGGATTTGCGATGAAGGATTTGGGGATTTGGAATCAAGGGTTTGGGGATTTGGGACGAAGGATTTGGGGAATTGGGATGAAGAGTGGGAATTTTGTGATAAAAGATTTGGGGATTTGGGATGAAGAGTTTGGGATGAAATGTGGGAATTTTGGGATGTGGGGATTTTAGAATTTGGGATGAACGGTTTGGGAATTTCGGGAGGAAGGATTTCGGGATTTGGGATGAAGGATTGAAGGATTGGGGGATGTGTGATGAAGGATTTGGGGATTTGGGATGAGGGATTCGGGATGAAGGATTTGGGATGAAGGATTTGGGGATTTGGGATGAAGGATTTGAGATGAAGGATTTGGGGATTTGGGAATTTTGGGATTTGGGATGAAGGATTTGGGGATTTGGGATGAAGGATTTGAGATGAAGGATTTGGGGATTTGGGAATTTTGGGATTTGGGATGAAGGATTTGAGGATTTGGGATGAAGGATTTGGGGATTTGGGATGAAGGATTTGAGGATTTGGGGATTTGAGGATTTGGGATTTTGGGATTTGGGATGAAGAGTTTGGGAATTTTGGGATGAAGGATTTGAGGATTTGGGATGAAGGATTTGGGGATTTGGGATGAAGGATTTGAGATGAAGGATTTGGGGATTTGGAAATTTTGGGATTTGGGATGAAGGATTTGGGGATTTGGGATGAAGGATTTGAGGATTTGGGGATTTGAGGATTTGGGGATTTGGGATTTGGGGATTTGGGATGAAGACTTTGGGAATTTTGGGTTGAAGGATAAGAGGATTTGGGAATTTTTAGGGATTTGGATACAAATTGAGTGGTGGCAGCTTATTAATAAATGATTAATTACTGATGAATAATTACTATTTATTTAACAATTAATTAGTGTCCCATGGGAATGAAGGAAATTCCCGGGATTTTCTTCTCTCTGGATGTGGCAATAAAAGAGCTGGGAAAAACTTTGGGGTTGGGGTGGGAAGACACCAAAATGGGGTGGAAAAATATTGGGATGAGGGGGGAAATATCGGGATGGGATGGAAAAATCCTAAAATAAGACAGAAAACCTCGGGATGAGGCGGAAAAATATAAAAACCAGGCAGAAACACAGCAAAATACAGCGGAAAAACCATCGGGATGGGGCGGAAAAGCACCGGGATGAGGCGGAGAACGCCCGGATTTTGGGAAGGCGGCGGCGGCGCTTTTCCGCGCCGGAGGCTCCGAGCTTTTCCCAAATCACAAGGAGAAGTAGTCCAGGGTTCCGTGGCCGTAGGGGTTGGAAGTCCAGACGAGGTCGGTTCTCCCGGAATTCGCCAGCATTAGGGAGAACTCGGCGTTGGCCGCCACCAGAAGTTCCTCATCCACGGGTTCCTCAAAATTCCAACCGGATTCCGACGGCGGCTCCGGCTTGTAGCAATCCACGGGGAAGGGATACACGACCAGGTGGAGATCCGGCAGCTCCAAGGTTTTCTGGAGCAGATCCTTGAGCGCGGCCGTGGACAGGGAATTGCCGTAGAGTCCCAGGAAGCGCAGGCGGGAGCAGCGCCGCAGCGTCGGCAGCAGCGCGTCCAGGTGGGAGTCGGCCATGCGGCATTCCATGAGATCCAGGTGCAGCAGCGAGGCCGAGGTTTCCTCCAGGAGCAGCCGCAGCGGCTCCAGGAGGCCTTGGGAGAAGTCGTGGCCGCTCAGATCCAACCTTTTGAGGGCCGGAGCGTGGAAGCTTTGGGAGAGGAAGGCGAGGTCGGCGGGAACGAGGGAGCAGAAGGCCAATTCCAAGCTTTCCAACGGAGCCTGGAGGTCGCTGGCGGGAGGGAAAAGGGAGAGGTGAGGCCCCAGGGAGGATTTGTGGCAGCTGGGAACGTTGGGATTCGGGGGGAAACGCGGGGAATGAGAGCTGGGGTTGCATCCGTGCGATCGTGGGATGGGGGAGATGTTGGGAAAGAGCTCCAAGAAGATCGGGTTTGACCCCTGAGAATCCTGGGGTTTTGGAATGATGGGATCATGGAGTTAGGGAATGGCTGGGGTTGGGAAAGGTCTCCAAGACCATCAGGTTTGACATTTGAGGATCACGGAGTTACGGAGTTATGGATCCATGAGATTATGGGGTCATGGAGTTACGTGGTCTTGGAATCATGGAGTTATGGAATGGCTGAGATTGGGAAAGATCTCCAAGACCATCAAGTTCAAGGTTTGAAAATAATGGAATTAGAGGAGCCACGGAGATGTGGAAAGGCTGAAGTTCTGAAAGAGCTCCAAGAAGATCGGGTTTGACCCCTAAAAATCCTGGGGTTTTGGAATGATGGGGTCACGGAATTATGGAATGATTCAGGTTGGGAAAGGTCTCCAAGACCATCAGGTTTGACATTTGAGGATCACGGAGTTACGGAGTTATGGATCCATGAGATTATGGGGTCATGGAGTTATGTGGTCTTGGAATCATGGAGTTATGGAATGGCTGAGATTGGGAAAGATCTCCAAGACCATCAAGTTCAGGGTTTGAAAATAATGGAATTAGAGGAGCCACGGAGATGTGGAAAGGCTGAAGTTCTGAAAGAGCTCCAAGAAGATCGGGTCTGACCCCTGAAAATCCTGGGGTTTTGGAATGATGGGATCATGGAGTTAGGGAATGGCTGGGGTTGGGAAAGGTCTCCAAGAGCATCGAGGTCAAGGTTTGAAAATCATGGAATGATGGGATCACGGAGCCATGGAATTGTGGAATGACTGAGGTTGGGGAAGTGCTGCAAGAACATCACGTTCAACCTCTGAAAATCCTGGGGTTTTGGAATGATGGGGTCACGGAATTATGGAATGATTCAGGTTGGAAAAGGTCTCCAAGACCATCAGGTTTGACATTTGAGGATCACGGAGTTACGGAATGATGGATCCATGAGATTATGGGGTCATGGAGTTACGTGGTCACGGGATCATGGAATCATGGGATGGCTGAGGTTGGGAAAGATCTCCAAGAACGTCAGGTTGTACCTTTGAGAACCAGGGAATTTTGGGGTCGTGGAGCCAGGGAATTGTGGAATTGTGGAGTTCTGGGGTCTTGGGATCATGGAGTTATGGAATTATGGAATCATGGGCTATTGGGATTCTGGGATCAGGGAGTCGTGAAATTAGGGGATCATGGAGTTACGAGGTCATGGAGCCATTGAAGTTGGAAAAGACTTCAAGATGATCAAGTCCAACCTTTGGGAATCCTGGAATCAAGGAGTTATGGGATCAAGGAGCTACAAAATCGCAGAGTTATGGAATCATGGAGTCACGGACTATTGGGATTATGGGATCCTGGGAACCTGGGATCATTAAGGTTGGAAAAGATCTCCAAGACCATCGAGCCCAAACCTTGGGAATCATGGAAAAAGGAATGATGGGATCACTGAGGTTGGGAAACACCTCCAAGATTGTCAAGTTCAGCCTTTGAGAATCTTGGAATCACAGAATTCTGGGATCATAGAATTCTGGGATAATGGAATCACTGAGTCACGAACTATTGGGATAAAGGAATCATGGGAATATTGGGATAATGAAATCCTGGAGTCATGGGATCTCTCAGCTTGGGAAAGACATCCAAGAGCATTGAGCCTAACCTTTGAGACTCCTGGAATTACGGGATCGTGGAATTATGGGATCATGGAATCGTTGAGTCATAAACTGTCAGGATAACAGAATCGTGGGATCATGAGAATATTGGGAAAATAAAATTCTGGAATCACGGGGCCACGAAGATTGGAAAAGACTTCCAAGATCGTCAAGTTCAGCTTTTGAGAATCCTGGGATCATGGAATTACGGGAAAATGGAATCACTGAATTACAAACTACTGGGATAACGGAATCATGGCAACATCGGGATCATGAAATCCCGGAAGCACGGGAACACTCAGGCTGGAAAAGACCCCCAAGATCCCCAACCCTTGGGAATCCCCGCGGAGCACGGGAAGGGCCCGGCCGAGCCCTGCTCCGTGGGGAACTCACCAGAGGATCTGGCGCAGATTCCCGGAGAGCCGGGAGGATCCCAGGTTGAGCTCGCGGAGGCTGGGCAGCATTCCCAGCTGCCCGGCCAGGCACCGGATTCCGATGGCCGATTCCGGCGTCGGGCGCCGCACGTCCACGTTGCTGTACTGGAGCTTGAGGCTGCGCAGCTCCGGGAAGCGCGAGAGGTGCGGCAGGATCACCGAGAGCCCGGTCAATCCCAGGTTGTTGAAGCGCAGATCCACCCTCCGCACGAAGGACGGATCCAAGGATTCCAACAAAGCCACGATCCCGGAGGCCGAGAGTTCCTCCGCTTGGAATTCGCGGCACTTGAGGCGCAGCGGGCTGGCGGATCCGCTCTGGAGGGCGTCGCGCAGGATCCCGTAGGACGTTCCGTTGACGAACAGGTCGGCGTGGACGTCCACGCCCGAGGGCTGCGGAGCGGCCGCGGCAATGGCGGCTCCGGAGCGGCCTTTGTGCCGCTTGGATCCGCGCCTCTGGAATTCCCGCTGGTGCTTGGACACCTCCACGCAAGCCTTGGCCAAAGCCACCGTGCCGGACCAGACGCTCATCCCGTCCGGAGCACGGCCGGACGCTGAATCCGGGAGCCCGGTCATGTCTAGAACACGTAGGCTGGAAAAACAGGAGGAAACCATTAAAAGTGGGATGGAACCATCAAAAATGGGAAGGAACCGTCAAAAGCAGGAAGAAACCATCAAAAATGGTAAAAAACCATCAAAAATGGGAAAGAACCATCAGAAATTGGAAAAAAGCCGTCAAAAAAGGGAGGAAGCCATGAATAATGGGAAGAAACCATCAAAAACAGGAGGAAAGAAATCATCAAAAATGGGAGGAAACGATCAAAATTGGGAACCATCTAAAACAACAAAAAAATCATCCAGAATGGGAAAGAACCACCAACAAATGGGAGGAAACCACCAAAAACTGGAGGAAACCATCAAAAACGGGAAGATACCATCAAAACTAATAAGGAACCATCAAAAATGGGAAGGAACCATCAAAAATGGCAAGGAACCATCAAAAACTGGAAGGGGCCATCAAAACCAAAAGGAAAAAAACATCAAAAATGGTAAAGAACCATCAAAAATGTGACGAAACCATCAAAAACTGGAAGATGCCATCAAAAAATGGGTGGAAACCATCAGAAATGGGAAGAAATCAACCAAAGCAAGAAGGAAGCATCAAAAACGGGAAGGAACCATCAAAAATGGGCAGAAATGATCAGAACCAAGAAGAAACCATCAAAAATTAGATGAAACAATCAAAAACAGGAGGAAATCATCAAAAATGGTAAGAAACCATCAAAAAATGAGAAGAAACCATCAAAAATGGGATGAAACCATCGGAAATGGGAAGGAACCATCAAAAATGGGATGGAACCATGAAAAATGGGAGGAACCCATCAAACATGGGATGAAACCCTCAGAAATGGGAAGAAACCATCAAAACCAAGAAGAAACCCACCAAGAATGGGATGAAACCATCAGAAATGGGAAGGAACCATCAAAACCAAGAAGAAACCCACCAAGAATGGGATGAAACCATCAGAAATGGGAAGGAACCATCAAAAAATGAGAAGAAACCATCAAAATGGGATGAAACCATCAAAACCAAGAACAAACCATCAAAAATGGGATGAAACCATCAGAAATGGGAAGGAACCATCAAAACCAGGAAGAAACCATCAGAAATGGCAAGGAACTATCAAAAAACGAGAAGAAACCATCAGAAATGAAAAGAAACCATCAAAAATGGGATGAAACCATCAAAACCAAGAAGAAACCATCAAAAATGGGATGAAACCACCAGAAATGGGAAGGAACCATGAAAAGTGGGAGGAAACCATCAAACATGGGATGAAATCATCAGAAATGGGAAGAAACCATCAAAATCAAGAAGAAACCCACCAAGAATGGGATGAAACCATCAGAAATGGGAAGGAACCATCAAAAAATGAGAAGAAACCATCAAAATGGGATGAAACCATCAAAACCAAGAAGAAATCATCAAATAAGGGATGAAACCATCAGAAATGGGAAGGAACCATCAAAAATGGGAGGAAACCATCAGAAATGGGAAGGAACCATCAGAAAATGAAAAGAAACCATCAGAAATGAAAAGAAATCATCAAACATGGGATGAAACCATCAGAAATGGGAAGGAACCATCAAAACCAAGAAGAAACCCACCAAGAATGGGATGAAACCATCAGAAATGGGAAGGAACCATCAAAACCGAGAAGAAACCCCCAAAACCGAGACGGAACCACCAAAAGCGATGGAGGAACCGGAGGAACGGAGGTCGCCACCATCGCCGAGTTGCCAAGAACCCACCTGGAATGGTGGCCGGGCTCCTCCAGCTGCCGCCGGAGCTGCGCCACCACGGCCAGGATGACGGCCTGGACGCAGAGCTTGCAGGGATGGTCCCGGAGCAGCTCCTGGCGCCCCACGAGGCGCTGGAAGTTGAGCACCGGGAACGGCCACGCGGCCACCAAATCGCGCAGGACCAGGGGTCTTCCGTCCAGGAACGCCGCTTGGAAGAGGACGGGCTGGAGGTGGGCGGGAAGGGCGGGGAGAGGGCGGTGGGCGACGACGCGGCGGGCGCAGAGGAAGAGGAGGGAATCCATGGCGGGGTTTGGGGGGCTGAGGGGATGATGGAGACGTTTGGGATGATGGAGAACCCAAGGATCCCAGGGCGACCTCAAACCCGGGAAGATGGCGGCCGCGCCTTGTGAGGGGAATTCCCACCGCGATCCCAAAATCCTCCCGAGGATGTGGAGATTCCCACCCAAAATCCTCCCGAGGATGTGGAGATTCCCACAAAAATCCTCCCCGGGATGTGGAGATTCCCACCGCGATCCCAAAATCCTCCCGGGGATGTGGAGATTCCCACCGCGATCCCAAAATCCTCCCCGGGATGTGGAGATTCCCACCGCGATCCCAAAATCCTCCCCAGGATGTGGAGATTCCCACCCAAAATCCTCCCGGGATGTGGAGATTCCCACAGGGATCCCAAAATCCTCCCGGGGATGTGGAGATTCCCACAGGGATTCCAAAATCCTCCCCGGGATGTGGAGATTCCCACAGAGATCCCAAAATCCTCCCCGGGATGTGGAGATTCCCACAGGGATCCCAAAATCCTCCGCGGGGATGTGGAGATTCCCACCGCGATCCCAAAATCCTCCCCAGGATGTGGAGATTCCCACAGGGATCCCAAAATCCTCCCCGGGATGTGGAGATTCCCACAGGGATCCCAAAATCCTCCCCGGGATGTGGAGATTCCCTCAGGGATCCCAAAATCCTCCCCGGGATGTGGAGATTCCCACAGGGATCCCAAAATCCTCCCGGGATGTGGAGATTCCCACCGGGATCCCAAAATCCTCCCGGGGATGTGGAGATTCCCACAGGGATCCCAAAATCCTCCCCAGGATGCGGGAATTCCCACCGCGATCCCAAAATCCTCCCCGGGATGTGGAGATTCCCACAGGGATCCCAAAATCCTCCCGGGGATGTGGAGATTCCCACAGCGATCCCAAAATCCTCCCAGGGATGTGGAGATTCCCACAGGGATCCCAAAATCCTCCCCGGGATGTGGAGATTCCCACCACGATCCCAAAATCCTCCTCGGGATGTGGAGATTCCCACAGGGATCCCAAAATCCTCCCGGGGATGTGGAGATTCCCACAGGGATCCCAAAATCCTCCCCGGGATGTGGAGATTCCCACAAAGATCCCAAAATCCTCCCCGGGATGTGAGAATTCCCACCGCGATCCCAAAATCCTCCCCAGGATGCGGGAATTCCCACCCAAAATCCTCCCGGGATGTGGAGATTCCCACCGGGATCCCAAAATCCTCCCCGGGATGTGAGAATTCCCACCGCGATCCCAAAATCCTCCCCAGGATGCGGGAATTCCCACCCAAAATCCTCCCGGGATGTGGAGATTCCCACCGGGATCCCAAAATCCTCCCCGGGATGTGGAGATTCCCACCCAAAATCCTCCCAGGGATGTGGAGATTCCCACAGGGATCCCAAAATCCTCCCCGGGATGTGGAGATTCCCACCGCGATCCCAAAATCCTCCCCGGGATGCGGGAATTCCCACAGGGATCCCAAAATCCTCCCCGGGATGTGGAGATTCCCACAGGGACCCTCAAGTGATCCCAAAATCCCCTCAGGGATCCCCAAATGATCCCAAAATCCCCTCAGGGATCCCCAAATGATCCCAAAATCCCCTCACGGATCCCCAAATGATCCCAAAATCCCCTCAGGGACCCTCAAATGATCCCAAAATCCCCTCAGGGATCCCCAAATGATCCCAAAATCCCCTCACGGATCCCCAAATAATTCCAAAATCCCCTCAGGGCTCCCCAAATGATCCCAAAATCCCCTCAGGGATCCCCAAATGATCCCAAAATCCCCTCACGGATCCCCAAATGATCCCAAAATCCCCTCACGGATCCCCAAATGATCCCAAAATCCCCTCACGGATCCCCAAATGATCCCAAAATCCCCTCAGGGACCCTCAAGTGATCCCAAAATCCCCTCAGGGATCCCCAAATGATCCCAAAATCCCCTCAGGGATCCCCAAATGATCCCAAAATCCCCTCAGGGATCCCCAAATGATCCCAAAATCCCCTCAGGGATCCCCAGATGATTCCAAGCTCCCCTCAGGGATCCCCAAATGATCCCAAAATCCCCTCAGGGCTCCCCAAATGATCCCAAAATCCCCTCAGGGATCCCCAAATGATTCCAAAATCCCCTCAGGGACCCTCAAATGATCCCAAAATCCCCTGAGGGATCCCCAAATGATCCCAAAATCCCCTCAGGGATCCCCAAATGATTCCAAGCTCCCCTCAGGGCTCCCCAAATGATCCCAAAATCCCCCCAGGGATCCCCAAATGATTCCAAGCTCCCCTCAGGGATCCCCAAATGATCCCAAAATCCCCTCACGGATCCCCAAATGATCCCAAAATGCCCTCAGGGATCCCCAAATGATCCCAAAATCCCCTCAGGGATCCCCAAATGATCCCAAAATGCCCTCAGGGATCCCCAAATGATCCCAAGCTCCCCTCAGGGATCCCCAAATGATTCCAAGCTCCCCTCAGGGACCCTCAATGATCCCAAAATCCCCTCAGGGCTCCCCAAATGATCCCAAAATCCCCTCAGGGATCCCCAAATGATTCCAAGCTCCCCTCAGGGATCCCCAAATGATCCCAAAATCCTCTCAGGGATCCCCAAATGATCCCAAAATCCCCTCACGGATCCCAAAATGATCCCAAAATCTTCTCAGGGCTCCCCAAATGATCCCAAAATCCCCTCAGGGATCCCCAAATGATCCCAAAATCCTCTCAGGGATCCCCAAATGATCCCAAAATCCTCTCAGGGATCCCCAGATGATTCCAAGCTCCCCTCAGGGACCCTCAATGATCCCAAAATCCCCTCAGGGATCCCCAAATGATCCCAAAATCCCCTCACGGATCCCCAAATGATCCCAAAATCCCCTCACGGATCCCCAAATGATCCCAAAATCCCCTCAGGGCTCCCCAAATGATCCCAAAATCCCCTCAGGGATCCCCAAGTGATCCCAAAATCCCCTCAGGGATCCCCAAATGATCCCAAGCTCCCCTCACGGATCCCCAAATGATCCCAAAATCCTCTCAGGGATCCCCAAATGATCCCAAAATCCTCTCAGGGATCCCCAAATGATCCCAAAATCCCCTCACGGATCCCCAAATGATCCCAAAATCCCCTCAGGGATCCCCAAATGATCCCAAAATCCCCTCACGGATCCCCAACTGATTCCAAGCTCCCCTCAGGGATCCCCAGATGATCCCAAAATCCCCTCAGGGATCCCCAAATGATCCCAAAATCCTCTCAGGGATCCCCAGATGATTCCAAGCTCCCCTCAGGGATCCCCAAATGATCCCAAAATCCCCTCACGGATCCCCAAATGATCCCCAAATCCCCTCAGGGATCCCCAAATGATCCCAAAATCCTCTCAGGGATCCCCAAATGATCCCAAAATCCCCTCAGGGATCCCCAAAAAGCGCCCCCCCCAACATGGCGCCCCCCACTCACCGCCCGCCCGCAGCCCCCGCCGGTCCCTGCCCGTACGGCAGCTCCACTTCCGTGTCTGCTAGTCGTGGCGACCAATCAGCGAGAGAAACCCGCCTTAGGGGCGGATACCTTTTTTCTAACTGGCTGTGTCATCTGTCTGTCAGTTTTCTTTTATTCTCATTGGCTTAAGGCGAGATGGGCGGGCGCTTTTAGATATCGCATTCCCATTGGTTCTTTTTGCTGTCAATCATTAACCCCTGCCTTTCTATTGGCTGGCGCTTGGCGGGAGCGGGAGGTTCGCTCTGAGGCGACTTTGGGATCCCCGATCTCAAACCCCGATCCCAAACCCCGATCCCCGGTCCCGATCCCGATCCCGGTCCCGGTCCCGCGGCCATGGAGCGGCTGCAGGAGCTGAAGGTGCTGCTGAAGCGCTGGGAAGCGGAATTCCTGCGGGAGCGGCGCCGCAAACCCACCCAGGTCCTCCTGAGGGGCCGCGGCGGGAATTCCTGAGGGGGGAATCCGTGAGGGGGAATCCGTGAGGGGAGAATCCGTGAGGGGGGAATTCCTGAGGGGAGAATCCGTGAGGGGAGAACTCCTGAGGGGAGAATTCCTGAGGGGAGAATCCGTGAGGGGAGAATTCCTGAGGGGGAATCCGTGAGGGGAGAATCCGTGAGGGGAGAATTCCTGAGGGGAGAATTCCTGAGGGGGGAATCCGTGAGGGGAGAATTCCTGAGGGGGGAATGCCTGAGGGGAGAATCCGTGAGGGGAGAATTCCTGAGGGGGGAATTCTTGAGGGGAGAATCCGTGAGGGGAGAATTCCTGAGGGGGGAATCCGTGAGGGGGGAAATTCCTGAGGGGGGAATCCGTGAGGGGGAATACGTGAGGGGAGAATTCCTGAGGGGGGAATCCGTGAGGGGAGAATTCCTGAGGGAGGAATCCGTGAGGGGAGAATTCCTGAGGGAGGAATCCGTGAGGGGAGAATTCCTGAGGGGGGAATCCCTGAGGGGGGAATCCGTGAGGGGGGAAATTCCTGAGGGGGGAATGCCTGAGGGGAGAATCCCTGAGGGGAGAATTCCTGAGGGGAGAATTCCTGAGGGGGGAATCCGTGAGGGGAGAATTCTTGAGGGGAGAATGCCTGAGGGGAGAATTCTTGAGGGGGGAATCCCTGAGGGGGGAATTCCTGAGGGGAGAATCCGTGAGGGGAGAATTCCTGAGGGGAGAATCCGTGAGGGGAGAATTCTTGAGGGGAGAATTCCTGAGGGGGGAATCCGTGAGGGGAGAATTCCTGAGGGGAGAATTCCTGGGGCGGGGGGGGAATCCGTGAGGGGAGAATTCCTGAGGGGGAAATCCGTGAGGGGAGAATCCCTGAGGGGAGAATCCGTGAGGGGAGAATTCCTTAGGGGGGAATCCCTTAGGGGGGAATTCCTGAGGGGAGAATTCCTGAGGGGGTAATCCCTGATGGGGGAATTCCTGAGGGGAGAATTCTTGAGGGGAGAATTCCTGAGAGGGGAATCCCTGAGGGGAGAATTCCTGAGGGGGGAAATCCGTGAGGGGAGAATCCGTGAGGGGAGAATTCCTGAGGGAGGAATCCGTGAGGGGGAATCCGTGAGGGGAGAATTCCTGAGGGGAGAATTCTTGAGGGAGGAATCTGTGAGAGGGGAATCCGTGAGGGGGGAATTCATAAGGGGAACCCCGGGAATTGGGGGCAAGCTGGTTTTGGGGTCCTTGGGCTGGTTTTGGGGTTTTCTGGAGTGGGGGGAGTTGGTTTAGGGAGATCCTGGTGGTTTTGGGGTGTCTTTGGGACGGTTTTGGGGTCTTTGGGGTGTTATTAGGGTCTGAGGGGGTCCTTGGGGTGGTTTAGGGTGTCCCTGGAGTGGGGGGAGTTGGTTTAGGCGGATCCTGGGTTTTTTTGGGGTGACTTTGGGGAGGTTTTGGGGTCTTTTGGGGAGGTTTTGGGGTATTTTGGTTGGTTTCAGGGTTTTCTGGAGTGGGGGGAGTTGGTTTAGGGGGATCCTGGTGGTTTTGGGGTGTATTTGGGCTGGTTTGGGGTTTTTGGGGTTGGTTTAGGGGATCCCTGGAGTGAAGGGAGTTGGTCTGGGGCAGTTCTTGGGGTTTTTGGGGTGTATTTGGGCTGGTTTGGGGTTTTTGGGGTTGGTTTAGGGGGGTCCTCAGGGTTTTTGGGGTCATTGGGTGGTTTTGGGGTCTTTGGGTTGGTTTTGGGGTTTTCTGGAGTGGGGGGAGTTGGTTTAGGGGGATCCTGGTGTTTTTGGGGTGTATTTGGGCTAGTTTGGGGTTTTTGGGGTTGGTTTAGGGGGGTCCTCAGGGTTTTTGGGGTCATTGGGTGGTTTTGGGGTCTTCGGGGTGGTTTTGGGGATCCCTTGTGTGGGTGGAGTTGGTTTAGGCAGATCCTGGGGTTTTTTGGGGTGACTTTGGGGAGGTTTTGGGGTCTTTTGGGGAGGTTTTGGGGATCCCTTGTGTGGGTGGAGTTGGTTTAGGGGGATCCTGGGGTTTTTGGGGTGTCTTTGGGCTGGTTTGGGGTTTTTGGGGTTGGTTTAGGGGGGGTCCTCAGGGTTTTTGGGGTCCTTGGGTGGTTTTGGGGTCTTCGGGGTGGTTTTGGGGATCCCTTGTGTGGGTGGAGTTGGTTTAGGCGGATCCTGGGGTTTTTTTGGGGTGACTTTGGGGTGGTTTTGGGGTCTTTGGGGTCCCCGGAGAGGGATTTTTTGGTTTATGGGATTTCTGGGGTGTCCCCAGAATATTTGAGGCCGTTTTTGGGGTGCCTGGGGGGATTTTGGGGTGGGCTCAGATCAAGGAGTTCCTTGTTGGGAATTTTCTCGTTTTTTGGGATTTTTTTTCCCCTTCCAGGCCGACATCGAGGAAGCTCCAGAGGAAACCCGGAGTGAGTTCCCCAAAATCCCCAAAATTTCACCCAAAATCCACAAATTTACTCCAAAGTCCCCAAATTTCTCCAAAAATCCATCAACAATTCCCAAGTTTCCCCCTAAAATTCCCAGATTTCCCCCAAATTTCCCCCAAGATCCCTCCAAAATCCCCAAATTTCCTCCCCAAATCCCCAATTTTGCCCCAAAATTCCCAAATTTTACCCCAGATTTCCCGCCAAATTCCCAACTATTCCTTCAAAATCCCCAAATTTTCCTCCAAAATCCCCAAATTTCCCCCAAAATTCCCAATTTTCCCCAAACACTCCAAATTTCCTCCCAAACTCCCAAATTTCCCCCAAAATTCCCAAATTTCCCCAAAGTCCCCTCAAAAATCCCTCCAAAATTCCCAAATTCCCCCCGTATTTTCCCCGAAAATTCCCAATTTTTTCTGATATGGTTCCTCAAAATTTCCCCCAAAATTTCCCTGAATTCCCCAAATCTCCCCTGAAATTTCCCCAAAATTCCCAAATTTCCCCAAAATCCCAACATTTCCCCCCAAAATTTCCCCAAAATTCCCAAATTTCCCCTCAAAATTGCCACAATTCCCCTGAAAATCCCTCCAAAATCCCCAAATTTTCCCCCAAAATTCCCCCAAAAATCCACAAATTTTTCCCAAAATCCCCCCAAACCCCCAAATTTTACCCAAAATTACTCAAATTCCAAAATTTTCCTTCAAAATTTCCCTCAAAATCCACAAATTTTTCTCCCAAAATTTCCCCTAAATCACCCTGTTTTACCCCAAAGTCCCCAAATTTCCCCAGAATTCCCAAATTTCCCCCAAAATCTCCAAATTTTCCCCTGAAATTCCCAAATTTCTGCCAAAATTTCCCCAAAAATCCCCAAATTCCCCCCAAATTCCCAAATTTTCCCCTAAAATCCCCCCAAAATTCCCAGAATTCCTCCAAAATTCCCAAAATTTTTCCCCACAATTCCCAAATTTCTGCTAAATTTCCCCCAAAATTCCCAAATTTCCCCCCAAAAATCCACAAATTTCCCCCAAAATCTCCAAATTTCCCCTCAAAATTCCCAAATTTCTGCCAAAATTTCCCCAAATTTCCCTTAAAATCGACCCAAATTCCCAGATTTCCCCCAAAATTCCCCAAAATTCCCAAATTTATCCCCAAAATTCCCAAATTTTTCCCCACAATTCCCAAATTTTCCCCAAAATTTCCAAATCTATTCCCAAATTTCCCCCCCAATTCCCCCAAAATTCCCAAATTTTCCCCAAAATTCCCAAATTTCTCCCAAAAATTCCCAAATTTTCCCCCAAATTCCCAAATTTTCCCCCAAAATTCCCCCCAAATTTCTCCCAAAAATTCCCCTGAAAATCCCTCCAAAATTCCCAACTTTCCCCCCAAAATTCCCAAATATTCCATCAAAATTCCCACATTTCCCCCCAAAATTTCCCCAAAATTCCCAAATTTTCCCCAAAATTCCCAAATTTTCCCCCAAAATTCCCCCCAAAATTCCCAAATATTCCCTCAAAATTCCCACATTTCCCCCCAAAATTCCCAAATTTCCCCCAAAATTCCCAAATTTTTCCCCAGAATTCCCAAATTTTCCCCAAAATTCCCAAATTTCCCCCAAAATTCCCAAATTTCTGCCAAAATTTCCCCTAAAATCCCCCAAATTTCCAGATTTCCCCAAAAATTCCCCCTAAATCTCCACATTTCTGCCAAAATTTCCCCCAAAATTTCCCTGAATTCCCCAAATCTCCCCTGAAATTTCCCCAAAATTCCCAAATTTCCCCAAAATCCCAACATTTCCCCCAAAATTTCCCCAAAATTCCCAAATTTCCCCTCAAAATTGCCACAATTCCCCTGAAAATCCCTCCAAAATCCCCAAATTTTCCCCAAAATCTCCAAATTTCTGCCAAAATTTTCCCCAAAATCCAAAAATTTCCCTCAAAATTCCAATTTCCCCCCAAAATCTCAAAATGTCCCCCACAATTCCCAAGTTTTCCCCAAAATTTCCCCCAAATTTCCCCAAAATTCCCAAATTCCTGCCAAAATTTCCCCAAAAATCCCCCCAAATTTCCCCCAAGTTCCCAAATTTCCCCCCAAAATTTCCCCACAATTCCCAATTTTTCCCCAAATTTCCCCCCAAAATTGCCAACATTCCCCTGAAAATACCTCCAAAATTCCCAAATTTTCCCCCAAAATTCCCAAATTTCCCTCAAAAATCCACCAATTTTCCCCAGAAATCTCCAAATTTTACCCCAAAATTCCCAAATTTCTGCCAAAATTTCCCCAAATTTCCCCTAAAATCGTCCCAAATTCCCAGATTTCCCCAAAATTTCCCCAAAATTCCCAAATTTATCCCCAAAATTCCCAAATTTTTCCCCACAATTCCCAAATTTTCCACAAAATTTCCAAATCTATTCCCAAAATTCCCAAATTTCCCCCCCAATTCCCCCAAAATTCCCAAATTTTCTCCAAAATTCCCAAATTTTCCCCCAAATTCCCAAATTTTCCCCAAATTTCCACTCAAAATTGCCACAATTCCCCTGAAAATCCCTCCAAAATCTCCACATTTTCCCCCAAATGCCCCAAAATTCCCAATTTTCCCCAAAATTCCCAAAATTTCCCCAAAATTTCCCCAAAATTCCCAAATTTCCCCAAAATTTCCCCAAAATTCCCAAATTTTCCCTCAAAATTGCCACAATTCCCCTGAAAATCCCTCCAAAATCTCCACATTTTCCCCAAAATCTCCAAATTTCTGCCGAAATTTCCCCAAATTTCCCTTAAAATCGACCCAAATTCCCAGATTTCCCCCAAAATTCCCAGATTTCCCCAAAATTTCCCAAAATTTCCCAAATTTATCCCCAAAATTCCCAAATTTCACCCCAAAATTCCGAAATTTCCCCCCAAAATCCCCTCAAAATTCCCAAATTTCCACAAAAATTTCCCCAAAATTCCCAACTTTCCCCCCAAAATTCCCAAATTTTCCCAAAATTCCAAATTTCCCCCAAAATCCACAAATTTTCCCCAAAATCTCCAAATTTTCCCCCAAAATTCCCAAATTTCTGCCAAAATTTCCCCAAATTTCCCTTAAAATCGACCCAAATTCCCAGATTTCCCCCAAATTTCCCCAAAATCTCCAAATTTGCCCCCGAAATTTCCCCAAAAATCCCAAAACTTTTCTTAAATTCCCCAAATTTTCCCCTAAAATCCCCTCAAAATTCCCAAATTTCTGCCAAAATTTCCCCAAAATTCCCGAATTTTCCCACACAATTCCCAAATTTCCCCCAAAATTCCCCCCAAAATTCTCCCAAAAATTCCCCTGAAAATCCCTCCAAAATTCCCAACTTTCCCCCCAAAATTCCCAAATATTCCCTCAAAATTCCCACATTCCCCCCCAAAATTTCCCCAGAATTCCCAAATTTTCCCCAAAATTCCCAAATTTTCCCAAAAATTCCAAAATTTATCCCCAAAATTCCCATATTCCCCCCAAATTTCCCCAAAATTCCCAAATTTCAGCCCAAAATTCCCAAATTTTCCCCAAAATTTCCAAATTTATCCCCAAAATTCCCAAATTTCACCCCAAATTCCCCCAAAATTCCCAATTTTCCCCCCAAAATTCCCAATTTTTCCCCTAAATTTCCCGCCAAATTTTCCCCCAAAATTCCCAAATTTCTGCCAAAATTCCCAAATTTCTGCCAAAATTTCCCCAAATTTCCCTTAAAATCGACCCAAATTCCCAGATTTCCCCCAAAATTCCCCAAAATCTCCAAATTTCCCTCAAAATTCCCCAAAAATCCCAAAACTTCCCTTAAATTCCTCAAATTTTCCCCTAAAATCCCCTCAAAATTCCCAAATTTCTGCCAAAATTTCCCCAAAATTCCCAAATTTATCCCCAAAATCCCCAAATTTCACCCCAAAATTCCCAAATTTCCCCAAAATCTGCAATTTTTCCCCTAAATTTCCCGCCAAATTTCCCCTTAAACTTCCCAAATTTCTGCCAAAATTTCCCCCAAAACCCCAAAATTTCTCTTAAATTCCCCAAATTCCCCCAAAATTCCCTCAAAATCCCCAAATTCCTTCCAAAATTCCCCCAAATTCCCAAATTTCCCCCCAAATTCCCAAATTTTCCCCAAAATCCCCCCAAAATCCCCAAATTTCCCCCCCAAAAATCCACAAATTTCCCCTAATATCTCCAAATTTCCCCCCAAAATTCCCAAATTTCTGCCAAAATTTCCCCAAATTTCCCTTAAAATCGACCCAAATTCCCAGATTTCCCCAAAATTCCCCAAAATCTCCAAATTTCCCCTGAAATTTCCCCAAAAATCCCAAAACTTCCCTTAAATTCCTCAAATTTTCCTCTAAAATCCCCTCAAAATTCCCAAATTTCTGCCAAAATTTCCCCAAAATTCCCATATTCCCCCCAAATTCCCCCAAAATTCCAAATTTTCCCCCAAAATTCCCAAATTTCCGCCAAAATTCCCCCTAAAATCCCCCCAAATTCCCAGATTTCCCCAAAAATTCCCCCTAAATCTCCACATTTCTGCCAAAATTTCCCCCAAAATTTCCCTGAATTCCCCAAATCTCCCCTGAAATTTCCCCAAAATTCCCAAAATTCCCCAAAATCCCAAAATTTCCCCCCAAAATTTCCCCAAAATTCCCAAATTTCCGCTCAAAATTGCCACAATTCCCCTGAAAATCCCTCCAAAATCTACAAATTTCCCCCAATTCCCAATTTTCTGCCAAAATTTCCCCAAATTTCCCTTAAAATCGACCCAAATTCCCAGATTTCCCCAAAATTTCCCCAAAATCTCCAAATTTCCCCCGAAATTTCCCCAAAAATCCCAAAACTTCCCTTAAATTCCTCAAATTTTCCCCTAAAATCCCTCAAATTCCCAAATTTCTGCCAAAATTTCCCCAAAAGTCCCAAATTTCCCCCCACAATTCCCAAATTTCCCCCAAAATTCCCCCCAAAATTCTCCCAAAAATTCCCCTGAAAATCCCTCCAAAATTCCCAACTTTCCCCCCAAAATTCCCAAATATTCCCTCAAAATTCCCACATTTCCCCCCAAAATTCCCCAGAATTCCCAAATTTTCCCCAAAATTCCCAAATTTTTCCCCACAATTCCAAATTTTTCCCCACAATTCCCAAATTTTCCCAAAATTCCCAAATTTCAACCCAAATTTCCCAAAATTCCAAAATTTCCTCCCAAAATTCCCTCAAAATCCCCAAATTCCTTCCAAAATTCCCCCAAATTCCCAAATTTTCCCCAAATTCCCAAATTTTCCCCAACTTTCCCCCCAAAATTCCAAATATTCCCTCAAAATTCCCACATTTCCCCCCAAAATTCCCAATTTTCCCCAGAATTCCCAAATTTTCCCCCAAAATTCCCAATTTATCCCCAAAATTCCCATATTCCCCCAAGATATCCCCCAAAATTCCCAAATTTCCCCCAAAATTTCCCCTAAAATCCCCCAAATTCCCAGATTTCCCCAAAAATTCCCCCTAAATCTCCACATTTCTGCCAAAATTTCCCCAAAAATTTCCCTGAATTCCCCAAATCTCCCCTGAAATTTCCCCAAAATTCCCAAATTTCCCCAAAATCCCAACATTTCCCCCAAAATTTCCCCAAAATTCCCAAATTCCCCTCAAAATTGCCACAATTCCCCTGAAAATCCCTCCAAAATCCCCAAATTTTCCCCAAAATCTCCAAATTTCTGCCAAAATTTTCCCCAAAATCCAAAAATTTCCCTCAAAATTCCAATTTCCCCCAAAATCTCAAAATGTCCCCCACAATTCCCAAGTTTTCCCCAAAATTTCCCCCAAATTTCCCCCAAAATTCCAAATTCCTGCCAAAATTTCCCCAAAAATCCCCCCAATTTCCCCCAAGTTCCCAAATTTCCCCCAAATTTCCCCACAATTCCCAATTTTTCCCCAAATTTCCCCCCAAAATTGCCAACATTCCCCTGAAAATCCCTCCAAAATTCCCAAATTTTCCCCAAAATTCCCAAATTTTTCCCCAAAATCCACAAATTTTCCCCGAAATCTCCAAATTTCCCCCTGAAATTCCCAAATTTCTGCCAAAATTTCCCCAAATTTCCCTTAAAAATCGACCCAAATTACCAGATTTCCCCCAAAATTTCCCCAAAATCTCCAAATTTCCCCCGAAATTTCCCCAAAAATTCAAAACTTCCCTTAAATTCCTCAATTTTCCCCTAAAATCCCCTCAAAATTCCCAAATTTATCCCCAAAATTCCCCCAAAATTCTCCCAAAAATTCCCCTGAAAATCCCTCCAAAATTCCCAATTTTATTCCCAAAATTCCCATATTACCCCCAAATTCCCCCAAAATCCCAAAATTTTCCCCCAAATTCCAAATTTCCCCAAAATTCCCAAAATTCCCCCAAAATTCCCAATTTTTCCCCTAAATTTCCCGCCAAATTTTCCCTTAAACTTCCCAAATTTCTGCCGAAATTTTCCCCCGAAATCCCCAAGTTTCCCTTAAAATTCCCAAAATTCCCCTTAAAATCCGACCAATTCCCCGATTTCCCCCAAAATCCCCAAATTTCCACCAAAATTTCCCCCAAAATCCCAAAACTCCCTTAAATTCCTCAAATTTTCCCCTAAAATCCCCTCAAAATTCCCAAATTTCTGCCAAAATTTCCCCAAAATTCCCAAATTTTCCCCCCACAATTCCCAAATTTCCCCCAAAATTCCCCCCAAAATTCTCCCAAAAATTCCCCTGAAAATCCTCCAAAATTCCCAACTTTCCCCCAAAAATTTCCAAATTTTCCCCAAAATTCCCAAATTTCCCCCAAAATTTCCCCAAAATCCCCAAATTTCCCCAAAATTCCCAAATTTCCCCCCAAAAATCACAAATTTTCCCCAAAATCTCCAAATTTATCCCCAAAATTCCCAAATTTCTGCCAAAATTTCCCAAATTTCCCTTAAAATCGACCCAAATTCCCAAATTTCCCCAAAATTCCCAAAAATCCCAAAACTTCCCTTAAATTCCTCAAATTTCCCCCTAAAATCCTCTCAAAATTCCCAAATTTTCCCCCACAATTCCAAATTTTTCCCCAAAATCCCCAAATTTGCCCCCAAAAATCCCCAAATTTCCCCAAAATTCCCAAATTTCCCCAAAGTCCCCTCAAAAATCCTCCAAAATTCCCAAATTCCCCCCGTATTTTCCCCGAAAATTCCCAATTTTTTCTGATATGGTTCCTCAAAATTCCCAAAATTCCACCAAAATTCTCAATTCTTTCCTGCATTTTTCCATTAAATCCCAAAATTTCTCCCAAAATTCTCAATTTCTTCTCAAAAATCCCCAAATTTTCTTCCAAATCCCCCAGTTTTACAAAGAAACCCCAAATTTCCCCAAAATACCCAAATTTCCCCCAAATTCCCTCCAAAATTCCCAATTTTCCCCCCAAAATATCCCTCAAAATCCCCAAATTCCCCCCAAAATCCCCCAATTTTACAAAAAAAATCCCAAATTCCCCCCAAAATCCCCAAATTCCCCCAAAATTCCCCCTAAAATCCACAAATTTTTCCAAAATCCCCCCAAATCCCCCAATTTTACCCAAAATTACTCAAATTCCAAAATTTTCCTTCAAAATTTCCCTCAAAATCCACAATTTTTTCTCCCCAAATTTCCCCTAAATCACCCTGTTTTACCCCAAAGTCCCCAAATTTCCCCAGAATTCCCAAATTTCCCCCAAAATCTCCAAATTTTCCCTGAAATTCCAAATTTCTGCCAAAATTTCCCCAAAAATCCCCAAATTCCCCCCAAATTCCCAAATTTTCCCCTAAAATCCCCCCAAAATTCCCAAAATTCCTCCAAAATTCCCAAAATTTTTCCCCACAATTCCAAATTTCTGCCAAAATTTCCCCCAAAATTCCCAAATTTCCCTCAAAATCCCCAAAATTTCACCTAAAACCCCCCAATTCCTAGATTTGCCCCCAAATTCCCAAATTTTCCCCTAATTTCCCAAATTTCCCCTGAAAATCCCTCCAAAATTCCCAAATTTTCCCCAAAATCCCAACATTTTCCCCGAATTCCCAGATTTCCCCAAAAATCCACAAATTTTCCCCAAAATCTCCAAATTCTCCTCCAAAATTCCCAAATTTCTGCCAAAATTTCCCCAAATTTCCCTTAAAATCGACCCAAATTCCCAGATTTCCCCCAAAATTCCCAAAATTCCCAAATTTATCCCCAAATTCCCAAATTTTTCCCACAATTCCCAAATTTTCCCCAAATTTCCAAATCTATTCCCAAATTTCCCCCCCAATTCCCCCAAAATTCCCAAATTTTCCCCAAAATTCCCAAATTTCTCCAAAAATTCCCAAATTTTCCCCCAAATTCCCAAATTTTCCCCCAAAATTCCCCCCAAATTTCTCCCAAAAATTCCCCTGAAAATCCCTCCAAAATTCCCAACTTTCCCCCCAAAATTCCCAAATATTCCCTCAAAATTCCCACATTTCCCCCAGAATTCCCATATTTTCCCCAAAATTCCCAAATTTATCCCCAGAATTCCCAAATTTTCCCCCAAAATTCCCAAATTTTACCCAAAATTTCCCCTAAAATCCCCCAAATTCCAGATTTCCCCAAAAATTCCCCCTAAATCTCCACATTTCTGCCAAAATTTCCCCCAAAATTTCCCTGAATTCCCCAAATCTCCCCTGAAATTTCCCCAAAATTCCCAAATTTCCCCAAAATCCCAACATTTCCCCCAAATTTCCCCCAAAATTCCCAAATTCCTGCCAAAATTTCCCCAAATTTCCCTTAAAATCGACCCAAATTCCAGATTTCCCCCAAATTTCCCCAAAATCCCCAAATTTCCCCCAAAATTTCCCCCAAAATCCCAAAACTTCCCTTAAATTCCTCAAATTTTCCCCTAAAATCCCCTCAAAATTCCCAAATTTCCCCCAAAATTTCCCCAAAATTCCAAATTTTCCCCCACAATTCCCAAATTTCCCCCAAAATTCCCCCAAAATTCTCCCAAAAATTCCCCTGAAATCCCTCCAAAATTCCCAACTTTCCCCCCAAAATTCCCAAATATTCCCTCAAAATTCCCACATTTCCCCCCAAAATTTCCCCAAAATTCCCAAATTTTCCCCAAAATTCCAAATTTCTCCCAAAATTCCCTCAAAATCCCCAAATTCCTTCCAAAATTCTTCCCAAATTCCCAAATTTTCCCCAAATTTCCCTCAAAATTGCCACAATTCCCCTGAAAATCCCTCCAAAATCTCCACATTTTTCCCCCAATTTTCCCCAAAATTCCCAATTTTCCCAGAATTCCCAAATTTCCCCCCAAAATTCCAAATTTCTGCCAAAATTTCCCCTAAATTCCCCCCAAATTCCCAGATTTCCCCAAAAATTCCCCCTAAATCTCCACATTTCTGCCAAAATTTCCCCCAAAATTTCCCTGAATTCCCCAAATCTCCCCTGAAATTTCCCCCAAAATTCCCCAATTTCCCCAAAATCCCAAAATTTTCCCTCAAAATTTCCCCAAAATTCCAAATTTCTGCCAAAATTCCAATTCCCCCCCAAAATTTTCCCAAAATTCCCAAATTTCCCCTCAAAATTGCCACAATTCCCTGAAAATCCCTCCAAAATCTCCAAATTTTCCCCCAAAATCTCCAAATTTCTGCCAAAATTTCCCCAAATTTCCCTTAAAATCGACCCAAATTCCCAGATTTCCCCCAAAATTCCCCAAAATCTCAAATTTCCCCCAAAATTTCCCCAAAAATCCAAAACTTCCCTTAAATTCCTCAAATTTTCCCCTAAAATCCCCTCAATATTCCCAAATTTCTGCCGAAATTTTCCCCCAAAATCCCCAAGTTTCCCTTAAAATTCCAAATTCTCCTAAAATCCGACCAATCCCCGATTTCCCCAAAATTGCCAAATTTCTGCCAAAATTCCCTCAAAATCCCCAAAATTTCTCTTAAATTCCCCAAAATTCCCCAAAATTCCCTCAAAATCCCCAAATTCCTTCCAAAATTCCCCCAAATTCCCAAATTTTCCCCCAAAATTCCCAAATTTCTGCCAAAATTTCCGCTAAAATCCCCCAAATTCCCAGATTTCCCCAAAAATTCCCCCTAAATCTCCACATTTCTGCCAAAATTTCCCCCAAAATTTCCTGAATTCCCAAATCTCCCCTGAAATTCCCCAAAATTCCCAAATTTCCCCAAAATCCCAACATTTCCCCCAAAATTTCCCCAAAATTCCCAAATTTCCCCTCAAAATTGCCACAATTCCCCTGAAAATCCCTCCAAAATCTCCACATTTTCCCCAAAATCTCCAAATTTCTTCCAAAATTTCCCCGAAATCCAAAAATTTCCCTCAAAATTCCAATTTTCCCCCAAAATCTCAAAACGTCCCCCACAATTCCCAAGTTTTCCCCCAAAATTCCCCCAAATTTCCCCCCAAAATTCCCAAATTCCTGCCAAAATTTCCCCAAAAATCCCCCAAATTTCCCCCAAGTTCCCAAATTTCCCCCCAAAATTTCCCCACAATTCCCAAATTTTCCCCAAATACTCAAATTTCCCCCAAAATCCACAAATTTTCCCCAAAATCTCCAAATTTTCGCCCAAAATTCCAAATTTCCCCGAAATTTCCCCAAATTTCCCTTAAAATCGACCCAAATTCCCAGATTTCCCCCAAAATTCCCCAAAATCTCCAAATTTCCCCTGAAATTTCCCCAAAAATTCCAAACTTCCCTTAAATTCCTCAAATTTTCCCCTAAAATCCCCTCAAAATTCCCAAATTTCCGCCAAAATTTCCCCACAATTCCAAATTTTCCCCAAAATTCCCAAATTTCCCCCCAAAAATCCACAAATTTTCCCCAAAATCTCCAAATTTTCCCCCAAAATTCCCAAATTTCTGCCAAAATTTCCCCAAAATCCCAAAATTTCTCTTAAAATCCCCAAAATTCCCCCAAAATTCCCTCAAAATCCCCAAATTCCTTCCAAAATTCCCCCCAAATTCCAAATTTTCCCCCAAAATTCCCAAATATTCCTCAAAATTCCCAAATTTCCCCCCAAAATTCCCAAATTTCTGCCAAAATTCCCCCTAAAATCCCCCCAAATTCCCAGATTTCCCCAAAAATTCCCCCCCAAAATTCCCAAATTTTTCCCCAGAATTCCCAAATTTTCCCCAAAATTCCCAAATTTTTCCCACAAAATCCCCAAATTTCCCCCCAAAAAATCCACAAATTTTCCCCGAAATCTCCAAATTTCCCCCAAAATTCCCAAATTTCTGCCAAAATTTCCCCAAATTTCCCTTAAAATCGTCCCAAATTCCCAGATTTCCCCCAAAATTTCCCCAAAATTCTCAAATATTCCCCCAAAATTCCAATATTTTTCCCCACAAATCCCAAATTTCCCTCAAAATTTCCAAATCTATTCCCAAAATTCCCAAATTTCCCCCCCAATTCCCCAAAAATTCCCAAATTTTCCCCAAAATTCCCAAATTTTTCCCCAAAATCCCCCAAATTTCCCCCAAAAATCACAAATTTCCCCCAAAATCTCCAAATTTCCCCCAAAATCCCCAAATTTCTGCCAAAATTTCCCCAAATTTCCCTTAAAATCGACCCAAATTCCCAAATTTCCCCCAAAATTTCCCCAAAATCTCCAAATTTCCCCCGAAATTTCCCCAAAAATCCCAAAACTTCCTAAATTCCTCAAATTTTCCCCTAAAATCCCCTCAAAATTCCCAAATTTCTGCCAAAATTTCCCCAAAATTCCCATATTCCCCCCAAATTCCCCCAAAATTCCCAAATTTTCCCCCAAAATTCCCAAATTTCCGCCAAAATTCCCCCTAAAATCCCCCCAAATTCCCAGATTTCCCCAAAAATTCCCCCTAAATCTCCACATTTCTGCCAAAATTGCCCCAAAAATCCCAAAACTTCCCTTAAATTCCTCAAATTTTCCCCTAAAATCCCCTCAAAATTCCCAAATTTCCGCCAAAATTTCCCCAAAATCCCCAAATTTCCCCCCAAAATCCCCACATTTCGCCCAAAAATCCACAAATTTTCCCCAAAATCTCCAAATTTCCCCCCAAAATTCCCAAATTTCTGCCAAAATTTCCCCAAATTTCCCTTAAAATCGACCCAAATTCCCAGATTTCCCCAAAATTCCCCAAAATCTCCAAATTTCCCCTGAAATTTCCCCAAAAATCCCAAAACTTCCCTTAAATTCCTCAAATTTTCCTCTAAAATCCCCTCAAAATTCCCAAATTTCTGCCAAAATTTCCCCAAAATTCCATATTCCCCCAAATTCCCCCAAAATTCCCAAATTTTCCCCCAAAATTCCCAAATTTCCGCCAAAATTCCCCCTAAAATCCCCCAAATTCCAGATTTCCCCAAAAATTCCCCCTAAATCTCCACATTTCTGCCAAAATTTCCCCCAAAATTTCCTGAATTCCCAAATCTCCCCTGAAATTTCCCCCAAAATTCCCAAAATTCCCCAAAATCCCCAAAATTTCCCCCCAAAATTTCCCCAAATTCCCAAATTTCCGCTCAAAATTGCCACAATTCCCCTGAAAATCCCTCCAAAATCTACAAATTTCCCCCAAAATTCCCAATTTTCTGCCAAAATTTCCCCAAATTTCCCTTAAAATCGACCCAAATTCCCAGATTTCCCCCAAAATTTCCCCAAAATCTCCAAATTTCCCCCGAAATTTCCCCAAAAATCCCAAAACTTCCCTTAAATTCCTCAAATTTCCCCTTCCCCAAAAATCCCAAAACTTCCCTTAAATTCCTCAAATTTTCCCCTAAAATCCCCTCAAAATTCCCAAATTTCTGCCAAAATTTCCCCAAAAGTCCCAAATTTCCCCCCACAATTCCCAAATTTCCCCCAAAATTCCCCCCAAAATTCTCCCAAAAATTCCCCTGAAAATCCCTCCAAAATTCCCAACTTTCCCCCAAAATTCCCAATATTCCCTCAAAATTCCCACATTTCCCCCCAAAATTTCCCCAGAATTCCCAAATTTTCCCCAAAATTCCCAAATTTTTCCCCACAATTCCAAAATTTTTCCCCACAATTCCCAAATTTTCCCCAAAATTCCCAAATTTCAACCCAAATTTCCCCAAAATTCCAAAATTTCCTCCCAAAATTCCCTCAAAATCCCCAAATTCCTTCCAAAATTCCCCCAAATTCCCAAATTTTCCCCCAAATTCCCAAATTTTCCCCAACTTTCCCCCAAAATTCCCAAATATTCCCTCAAAATTCCCACATTTCCCCCCAAAATTCCCAATTTTCCCCAGAATTCCCAAATTTTCCCCCAAAATTCCCAAATTTATCCCCAAAATTCCCATATTCCCCCAAGATTCCCCCAAAATTCCCAAATTTCCCCCAAAATTTCCCCTAAAATCCCCCAAATTCCCAGATTTCCCCAAAAATTCCCCCTAAATCTCCACATTTCTGCCAAAATTTCCCCAAAAATTTCCCTGAATTCCCCAAATCTCCCCTGAAATTTCCCCAAAATTCCCAAATTTCCCCAAAATCCCAACATTTCCCCCCAAAATTTCCCCAAAATTCCCAAATTTCCCCTCAAAATTGCCACAATTCCCCTGAAAATCCCTCCAAAATCCCCAAATTTTCCCCAAAATCTCCAAATTTCTGCCAAAATTTTCCCCAAAATCCAAAAATTTCCCTCAAAATTCCAATTTCCCCCAAAATCTCAAAATGTCCCCACAATTCCCAAGTTTTCCCCAAAATTTCCCCCAAATTTCCCCCAAAATTCCCAAATTCCTGCCAAAATTTCCCCAAAAATCCCCCCAAATTTCCCCCAAGTTCCCAAATTTCCCCCCAAAATTTCCCCACAATTCCCAATTTTTCCCCAAATTTCCCCCCAAAATTGCCAACATTCCCCTGAAAATCCCTCCAAAATTCCCAAATTTTCCCCAAAATTCCCAAATTTTTCCCCCAAAATCCACAAATTTTCCCCGAAATCTCCAAATTTCCCCCTGAAATTCCCAAATTTCTGCCAAAATTTCCCCAAATTTCCTTAAAATCGACCCAAATTACCAGATTTCCCCCAAAATTTCCCCAAAATCTCCAAATTTCCCCCGAAATTTCCCCAAAAATTCCAAAACTTCCCTTAAATTCCTCAAATTTTCCCCTAAAATCCCCTCAAAATTCCCAAATTTATCCCCAAAATTCCCCCAAAATTCTCCCAAAAATTCCCCTGAAAATCCCTCCAAAATTCCCAATTTTATTCCCAAAATTCCCATATTACCCCCAAATTCCCCCAAAATCCCAAAATTTTCCCCCAAATTCCCAAATTTCCCCAAAATTCCCAAATTCCCCCAAAATTCCCAATTTTTCCCCTAAATTTCCCGCCAAATTTTCCCTTAAACTTCCCAAATTTCTGCCGAAATTTTCCCCCGAAATCCCCAAGTTTCCCTTAAAATTCCCAAAATTCCCCTAAAATCCGACCAATTCCCCGATTTCCCCCAAAATCCCCAAATTTCCACCAAAATTTCCCCCAAAATCCCAAAACTTCCCTTAAATTCCTCAAATTTTCCCCTAAAATCCCCTCAAAATTCCCAAATTTCTGCCAAAATTTCCCCAAAATTCCCAAATTTTCCCCCCACAATTCCCAAATTTCCCCCAAAATTCCCCCCAAAATTCTCCCAAAAATTCCCCTGAAAATCCCTCCAAAATTCCCAACTTTCCCCCAAAAATTTCCAAATTTTCCCCCAAAATTCCCAAATTTCCCCCAAAATTTCCCCAAAATCCCCAAATTTCCCCAAAATTCCCAAATTTCCCCCCAAAAATCCACAAATTTTCCCCAAAATCTCCAAATTTATCCCCAAAATTCCCAAATTTCTGCCAAAATTTCCCCAAATTTCCCTTAAAATCGACCCAAATTCCCAAATTTCCCCCAAAATTCCCCAAAAATCCCAAAACTTCCCTTAAATTCCTCAAATTTCCCCCTAAAATCCTCTCAAAATTCCCAAATTTTCCCCCACAATTCCCAAATTTTTCCCCAAAATCCCCAAATTTGCCCCCAAAAATCCCCAAATTTCCCCCAAAATTCCCAAATTTCCCCAAAGTCCCCTCAAAAATCCCTCCAAAATTCCCAAATTCCCCCCGTATTTTCCCCGAAAATTCCCAATTTTTTCTGATATGGTTCCTCAAAATTCCCAAAATTCCACCAAAATTCTCAATTCTGTCCTGCATTTTTCCATTAAATCCCAAATTTCTCCCAAAATTCTCAATTTCTTCAAAAATCCCCAAATTTTCTTCCAAATCCCCCAGTTTTACAAAGAAACCCCAAATTTCCCCCAAAATACCCAAATTTCCCCCAAATTCCCTCCAAAATTCCCAATTTTCCCCCAAAATATCCCTCAAAATCCCCAAATTCCCCCCAAAATCCCCCAATTTTACAAAAAAATCCCCAAATTCCCCCCAAAATCCCCAAATTCCCCCCAAAATTCCCCCTAAAATCCACAAATTTTTCCCAAAATCCCCCCAAATCCCCCAATTTTACCCAAAATTACTCAAATTCCAAAATTTTCCTTCAAAATTTCCCTCAAAATCCACAATTTTTTCTCCCCAAATTTCCCCTAAATCACCCTGTTTTACCCCAAAGTCCCCAAATTTCCCCAGAATTCCCAAATTTCCCCCAAAATCTCCAAATTTTCCCCTGAAATTCCCAAATTTCTGCCAAAATTTCCCCAAAAATCCCCAAATTCCCCCCAAATTCCCAAATTTTCCCCTAAAATCCCCCCAAAATTCCCAAAATTCCTCCAAAATTCCCAAAATTTTTCCCCACAATTCCCAAATTTCTGCCAAAATTTCCCCCAAAATTCCCAAATTTCCCTCAAAATCCCCAAAATTTCCCCTAAAACCCCCCAATTCCTAGATTTGCCCCCAAATTCCCAAATTTTCCCCTAATTTCCCAAATTTCCCCTGAAAATCCCTCCAAAATTCCCAAATTTTCCCCAAAATCCCAACATTTTCCCCAAATTCCCAGATTTCCCCAAAAATCCACAAATTTTCCCCAAAATCTCCAAATTCTCCTCCAAAATTCCCAAATTTCTGCCAAAATTTCCCCAAATTTCCCTTAAAATCGACCCAAATTCCCAGATTTCCCCCAAAATTCCCCAAAATTCCCAAATTTATCCCCAAAATTCCCAAATTTTTCCCCACAATTCCAAATTTTCCCCAAAATTTCCAAATCTATTCCCAAATTTCCCCCCAATTCCCCCAAAATTCCCAAATTTTCCCCAAAATTCCCAAATTTCTCCCAAAAATTCCCAAATTTTCCCCCAAATTCCCAAATTTTCCCCCAAAATTCCCCCCAAATTTCTCCCAAAAATTCCCCTGAAAATCCCTCCAAAATTCCCAACTTTCCCCCCAAAATTCCCAAATATTCCCTCAAAATTCCCACATTTCCCCCCAGAATTCCCAAATTTTCCCCAAAATTCCCAAATTTATCCCCAGAATTCCCAAATTTTCCCCCAAAATTCCCAAATTTTACCCAAAATTTCCCCTAAAATCCCCCAAATTCCCAGATTTCCCCAAAAATTCCCCCTAAATCTCCACATTTCTGCCAAAATTTCCCCCAAAATTTCCCTGAATTCCCCAAATCTCCCCTGAAATTTCCCAAAATTCCCAAATTTCCCCAAAATCCCAACATTTCCCCAAATTTCCCCCAAAAATTCCCAAATTCCTGCCAAAATTTCCCCAAATTTCCCTTAAAATCGACCCAAATTCCCAGATTTCCCCCAAATTTCCCAAAATCCCCAAATTTCCCCCAAAATTTCCCCCAAAATCCCAAAACTTCCCTTAAATTCCTCAAATTTTCCCCTAAAATCCCCTCAAAATTCCCAAATTTCCCCCAAAATTTCCCCAAAATTCCCAAATTTTTCCCCACAATTCCCAAATTTCCCCCAAAATTCCCTCCAAAATTCTCCCAAAAATTCCCCTGAAAACCCCTCCAAAATTCCCAACTTTCCCCCCAAAATTCCCAAATATTCCCTCAAAATTCCCACATTTCCCCCCAAAATTTCCCCAAAATTCCCAAATTTTCCCCAAAATTCCCAAATTTCCTCCCAAAATTCCCTCAAAATCCCCAAATTCCTTCCAAAATTCTTCCCAAATTCCCAAATTTTCCCCAAATTTCCCCTCAAAATTGCCACAATTCCCCTGAAAATCCCTCCAAAATCTCCACATTTTCCCCCAATTTTCCCCAAAATTCCAATTTTCCCCAGAATTCCCAAATTTCCCCCCAAAATTCCCAAATTTCTGCCAAAATTTCCCCTAAAATCCCCCCAAATTCCCAGATTTCCCCAAAAATTCCCCCTAAATCTCCACATTTCTGCCAAAATTTCCCCCAAAATTTCCCTGAATTCCCCAAATCTCCCCTGAAATTTCCCCAAAATTCCCCAATTTCCCCAAAATCCCAAAATTTTCCCTCAAAATTTCCCCAAAATTCCCAAATTTCTGCCAAAATTCCCAATTCCCCCCCAAAATTTTCCCAAAATTCCCAAATTTCCCCTCAAAAATTGCCACAATTCCCCTGAAAATCCCTCCAAAATCTCCAAATTTTCCCCCAAAATCTCCAAATTTCTGCCAAAATTTCCCCAAATTTCCCTTAAAATCGACCCAAATTCCCAGATTTCCCCCAAAATTCCCCAAAATCTCCAAATTTCCCCCAAAATTTCCCCAAAAATCCCAAAACTTCCCTTAAATTCCTCAAATTTTCCCCTAAAATCCCCTCAATATTCCCAAATTTCTGCCGAAATTTTCCCCCAAAATCCCCAAGTTTCCCTTAAAATTCCCAAAATTCTCCTAAAATCCGACCAATTCCCCGATTTCCCCAAAATTGCCAATTTCTGCCAAAATTCCCTCAAAATCCCCAAAATTTCTCTTAAATTCCCCAAAATTCCCCAAAATTCCCTCAAAATCCCCAAATTCCTTCCAAAATTCCCCCCAAATTCCCAAATTTTCCCCCAAAATTCCCAAATTTCTGCCAAAATTTCCGCTAAAATCCCCCAAATTCCCAGATTTCCCCAAAAATTCCCCCTAAATCTCCACATTTCTGCCAAAATTTCCCCCAAAATTTCCCTGAATTCCCCAAATCTCCCCTGAAATTTCCCCAAAATTCCCAAATTTCCCCAAAATCCCAACATTTCCCCCAAAATTTCCCCAAAATCCCAAATTTCCCCTCAAAATTGCCACAATTCCCCTGAAAATCCCTCCAAAATCTCCACATTTTCCCCAAAATCTCCAAATTTCTTCCAAAATTTCCCCGAAATCCAAAAATTTCCCTCAAAATTCCAATTTTCCCCCAAAATCTCAAACGTCCCCCACAATTCCCAAGTTTTCCCCAAAATTCCCCCAAATTTCCCCCAAAAATTCCCAAATTCCTGCCAAAATTTCCCCAAAAATCCCCCAAATTTCCCCCAAGTTCCCAAATTTCCCCCCAAAATTTCCCCCACAATTCCCAAATTTTTCCCCAAATACTCAAATTTCCCCCAAAATCCACAAATTTTCCCCAAAATCTCCAAATTTCCCCCAAAATTCCCAAATTTCTGCCAAAATTTCCCCAAATTTCCCTTAAAATCGACCCAAATTCCCAGATTTCCCCCAAAATTCCCCAAAATCTCCAAATTTCCCCTGAAATTTCCCCAAAAATTCCAAAACTTCCCTTAAATTCCTCAAATTTTCCCCTAAAATCCCCTCAAAATTCCCAAATTTCCGCCAAAATTTCCCCACAATTCCCAAATTTTCCCCAAAATTCCCAAATTTCCCCCCAAAAATCCACAAATTTTCCCCAAAATCTCCAAATTTTCCCCCAAAATTCCCAAATTTCTGCCAAAATTTCCCCAAAATCCCAAAATTTCTCTTAAAATCCCCAAAATTCCCCCAAAATTCCCTCAAAATCCCCAAATTCCTTCCAAAATTCCCCCCAAATTCCCAAATTTTCCCCCAAAATTCCCAAATATTCCCTCAAAATTCCCAAATTTCCCCCCAAAATTCCCAAATTTCTGCCAAAATTCCCCCTAAAATCCCCCCAAATTCCCAGATTTCCCCAAAAATTCCCCCCAAAATTCCCAAATTTTTCCCCAGAATTCCCAAATTTTCCCCAAAATTCCCAAATTTTTCCACAAAATCCCCAAATTTCCCCCCAAAAAATCCACAAATTTTCCCCGAAATCTCCAAATTTCCCCCAAAATTCCCAAATTTCTGCCAAAATTTCCCCAAATTTCCCTTAAAATCGTCCCAAATTCCCAGATTTCCCCCAAAATTTCCCCAAAATTCTCAAATATTCCCCCAAAATTCCAAAATTTTTCCCCACAAATCCCAAATTTCCCTCAAAATTTCCAAATCTATTCCCAAAATTCCCAAATTTCCCCCCCAATTCCCCCAAAATTCCCAAATTTTCCCCAAAATTCCCAAATTTTTCCCCAAAATCCCCCAAATTTCCCCCCAAAAATCCACAAATTTCCCCCAAAATCTCCAAATTTCCCCCAAAATCCCCAAATTTCTGCCAAAATTTCCCCAAATTTCCCTTAAAATCGACCCAAATTCCCAAATTTCCCCCAAAATTCCCCAAAATCTCCAAATTTCCCCCGAAATTTCCCCAAAAATCCCAAAACTTCCCTTAAATTCCTCAAATTTTCCCCTAAAATCCCCTCAAAATTCCCAAATTCCTGCCAAAATTTCCCCAAAATTCCCAAATTTCCCCCAAAATTCCCAAATTTCCCCCAAAATTCCCCCAAAATTCTCCCAAAAATTCCCCTGAAAATCCCTCCAAAATTCCCAACTTTCCCCCCAAAATTCCCAAATATTCCCTCAAAATTCCCACATTTTCCCCCCAAAATTTCCCCAAAATTCCCAAATTTTTCCCCACAATTCCCAAATTTTCCCCAAAATTCCAAAATTTATCCCCAAAATTCCAAATTTTCCCCAAATTCCCCCAAAATTCCCAAATTTCACCCCAAAATTCCCAAATTAACCCCAAATTCCCCCCAAATTTCCCCCAAAATTCCCAATTTTTCCCCTAAATTTCCCGCCAAATTTCCCCTTAAACTTCCCAAATTTCTGCCAAAATTTTCCCCCAAAATCCCCAAGTTTCCCTTCAAATTCCCAAAATTCCCCTAAAATCCGACCAATTCCCCGATTTCCCCAAAATTGCCAAATTTCTGCCAAAATTTCCCCAAAATCCAAAAATTTCTCTTAAATTCCCCAAATTTCCCCAAAATTCCCAAATTTTTCCCAAAATTGCCAAATTTCACCCCAAAATTCCCAAATTTCACCCCAAAATTCCCAAATTTCCCCCAAAAATTTCCCCAAAATTCCCAAATTTTCCCCCAAAATTCCCAAATTTTTGCCAAAATTTTCCCTAAAATCCCCCCAAATTCCCAGATTTCCCCCAAAATTCCCCCTAAATCTCACATTTCTGCCAAAATTTCCCCCAAAATTTCCCTGAATTCCCCAAATCTCCCCTGAAATTTCCCCAAAATTCCCAAATTTCCCCAAAATCCCAACATTTCCCCCAAAATTTCCCCAAAATTCCCAAATTTCTGCCAAAATTTCCCCAAATTTCCCTTAAAATCGACCCAAATTCCCAGATTTCCCCCAAAATTTTTCCAAAATCTCCAAATTTCCCCCGAAATTTCCCCAAAAATCCCAAAACTTCCCTTAAATTCCTCAAATTTTCCCCTAAAATCCCCTCAAAATTCCCAAATTTCCCCCAAAAATTCCCAAAAATTCCCTCAAAATTCCCACATTTCCCCCCAAAATTCCCAAATTTTTCCACAGAATTCCCAAATTTCCCCCCAAAATTCCCAAATTTTCCCCCAAAATTCCCAAATTTCCCCCAAAAATTCCCAAATTTCCCCCCAAATCCCCCCAAAATCCCCAAATTTTCCCCCAAAAATCCACAAATTTTCCCCAAAATCTCCAAATTTCCCCCAAAATTCCCAAATTTCTGCCAAAATTTCCCCAAACTTCCCTTAAAATCGACCCAAATTCCCAGATTTCCCCCAAAATTTCCCCAAAATCTCCAAATTTTCTCCCAAAATTTCCCCAAAAATCCCAAAACTTCCCTTAAATTCCTCAAATTTTCCCCTAAAATCCCCTCAAAATTCCCAAATTTCTGCCAAAATTTCCCCAAAATTCCCAAATTTTTCCCCACAATTCCCAAATTTCCCCCAAAATTCCCTCCAAAATTCTCCCAAAAATTCCCCTGAAAACCCCTCCAAAATTCCCAACTTTCCCCCCAAAATTCCCAAATATTCCCTCAAAATTCCCACATTTCCCCCCAAAATTTCCCCAAAATTCCCAAATTTTCCCCAAAATTCCCAAATTTCCTCCCAAAATTCCCTCAAAATCCCCAAATTCCTTCCAAAATTCTTCCCAAATTCCCAAATTTTCCCCAAATTTCCCCTCAAAATTGCCACAATTCCCTGAAAATCCCTCCAAAATCTCCACATTTTCCCCCAATTTTCCCCAAAATTCCCAATTTTCCCCAGAATTCCCAAATTTATCCCCAAAATTCCCAAATTTCTGCCAAAATTTCCCCTAAAATCCCCCCAAATTCCCAGATTTCCCCAAAAATTCCCCCTAAATCTCCACATTTCTGCCAAAATTTCACCCAAAATTTCCCTGAATTCCCCAAATCTCCCCTGAAATTTCCCCAAAATTCCCAAATTTCCCCAAAATCCCAACATTTCCCCCAAAATTTCCCCAAAATTCCCAAATTTCTGCCAAAATCCCAACATTTCCCCCCAAAATTTCCCCAAAATTCCCAAATTTCCGCCAAAATTTCCCCAAAATCTCCAAATTTCCCCCAAAATTTCCCCAAAAATCCCAAAACTTCCCCAAAATTCCTCAAATTTTCCTCTAAAATCCCCTCAAAATTCCCAAATTTCTGCCAAAATTTCCCCAAAATTCCCAAATTTTCCCACACAATTCCCAAATTTCCCCCAAAATTTTCCCCCAAAATTCTCCCAAAAATTCCCCTGAAAATCCCTCCAAAATTCCCAACTTTCCCCCAAAATTCCCAAATATTCCCTCAAAATTCCCACATTTCCCCCCAGAATTCCCAAATTTTCCCCAAAATTCCCAAATTTATCCCCAGAATTCCCAAATTTTCCCCCAAAATTCCCAAATTTTACCCAAAATTTCCCCTAAAATCCCCCAAATTCCCAGATTTCCCCAAAAATTCCCCCTAAATCTCCACATTTCTGCCAAAATTTCCCCCAAAATTTCCCTGAATTCCCCAAATCTCCCTGAAATTTCCCCAAAATTCCCAAATTTCCCCAAAATCCCAACATTTCCCCCAAAATTTCCCCAAAATTCCCAAATTTCCCCTCAAAATTGCCACAATTCCCCTGAAAATCCCTCCAAAATCCCCAAATTTTCCCCAAAATCTCCAAATTTCTGCCAAAATTTTCCCCAAAATCCAAAAATTTCCCTCAAAATTCCAATTTCCCCCCAAAATCTCAAAATGTCCCCCCACAATTCCCAAGTTTTCCCCAAAATTTCCCCCAAATTTCCCCAAAATTCCCAAATTCCTGCCAAAATTTCCCCAAAAATCCCCCCAAATTTCCCCCAAGTTCCCAAATTTCCCCCCAAAATTTCCCCACAATTCCCAATTTTTCCCCAAATTTCCCCCCAAAATTGCCAACATTCCCCTGAAAATACCTCCAAAATTCCCAAATTTTCCCCCAAAATTCCCAAATTTCCCTCAAAAATCCACCAATTTTCCCCAGAAATCTCCAAATTTTACCCCAAAATTCCCAAATTTCTGCCAAAATTTCCCCAAATTTCCCCTAAAATCGTCCCAAATTCCCAGATTTCCCCAAAATTTCCCCAAAATTCCCAAATTTATCCCCAAAATTCCCAAATTTTTCCCCACAATTCCCAAATTTTCCACAAAATTTCCAAATCTATTCCCAAAATTCCCAAATTTCCCCCCCAATTCCCCCAAAATTCCCAAATTTCTCCAAAATTCCCAAATTTTCCCCCAAATTCCCAAATTTTCCCCAAATTTCCACTCAAAATTGCCACAATTCCCTGAAAATCCTCCAAAATCTCCACATTTTCCCCCAAATGCCCCAAAATTCCCAATTTTCCCCAAAATTCCCAAAATTTCCCCAAAATTTCCCCAAAATTCCCAAATTTCCCCAAAATTTCCCCAAAATTCCCAAATTTTCCCTCAAAATTGCCACAATTCCCCTGAAAATCCCTCCAAAATCTCCACATTTTCCCCAAAATCTCCAAATTTCTGCCGAAATTTCCCCAAATTTCCCTTAAAATCGACCCCAAATTCCCAGATTTCCCCCAATAATTCCCAGATTTCCCCAAAATTTCCCAAAATTTCCCAAATTTATCCCCAAAATTCCCAAATTTCACCCCAAAATTCCGAAATTTCCCCCCAAAATCCCCTCAAAATTCCCAAATTTCCACAAAAATTTCCCCAAAATTCCCAACTTTCCCCCAAAATTCCCAAATTTTCCCAAAATTCCAAATTTCCCCCAAAATCCACAAATTTTCCCCAAAATCTCCAAATTTTCCCCCAAAATTCCCAAATTTCTGCCAAAATTTCCCCAAATTTCCCTTAAAATCGACCCAAATTCCCAGATTTCCCCCAAATTTCCCCAAAATCTCCAAATTTGCCCCCGAAATTTCCCCAAAAATCCCAAAACTTTTCTTAAATTCCCCAAATTTTCCCCTAAAATCCCCTCAAAATTCCCA
>NW_027099776.1:124083-169082 GCF_031753505.1 Anomalospiza imberbis | reverse complement strand
CACTGGAAAACTCCAAAGAACACGAAAAACGCCATAAAAACATCCCAAAAACCATCAGAAAACCAAAAAAAAAACATTTGAAAACCCCAAAAAATCCCAAAATAGCCCTGGAAAACCCCAAAAAACCCCAAAAAAAGGTCCCAAAGATCATCAGGAAACTCAAAAAGAAGCACCAAAACCCCAAAAATACCCCAAAATAGCACTGAAAAACTCCAAGAAAACCTCAAAAATGCCGTAAAAACGTCCCAAAGACCATCAGGAAACCCCCAAAAAAAGCACCAAAACCCCAAAAAATCCCAAAATAGCACTGGAAAACTCCAAAAAACGCCATAAAATCGTCCCAAAAACCACCAGAAACCCAAAAAATACCATTGGAAAACCCCAAAAAATCCCGAAATAGCACTGGAAATCCCAAAAAAACCCATCAAAACGTCCCAAAAACCAGCAGAAACCCAAAAATCCATTGGAAAACCCCAAAAAATCCCAAAATAGCCCTGGAAAACCCCAAAAAACGCCATCAAAATGTCCCAAAGACCACCAGAAACCCCAAAAAAAACATTAGAAAACCCCAAAAATATCCCAAAATAGCCCTGGAAAACCCCGAGAAAACCTCAAAAACGCCGTAAAACGTCCCAAAAACCACCAGAAAACCAAAAAAAACCATTGGAAACCCCCAAAAATCCCAAAATAGCACTGGAAAACCCCGAGAAAACCTCAAAAACGCCGTAAAACGTCCCAAAAACCACCAGAAAACCCAAAAAACACCATTGGAAAACCCCAAAAAATCCCAAAATAGCACTGGAAAACCCCAAAAAATGCCATAAAAAGTCCCAAAGATCATCAGGAAACTCAAAAAAAAGCACCAAAACCCCCAAAAATACCCCAAAATAGCCCTGGAAAACCCCGAGAAAACCTCAAAAACGCCATAAAAACGTCCCAAAAACCACCAGAAAACCCAAAAAAAACCATTGGAAACCCCAAAAAATCCCAAAATAGCACCAAAAACAGCATAAAAAAGTCCCCAAAACCAGCAGAAAACGCAAAAAAAAGCACCAAAACCCAAAAAAATCCCAAAATAGCACTGGAAAACCCCAAAAAATGCGATAAAAACGTCCCAAAAACCACCAGAAAACCCAAAAAAAACCATTGGAAAACCCCAAAAATACCCCAAAATAACCCTGGAAAACCCCGAGAAAACCTCAAAAACGCCGTAAAATGTCCCAAAAACCACCAGAAAACCCAAAAAACACCATTGGAAACCCCAAAAAATCTCAAAATAGCACTGGAAAACCCCAAAAAACACCAAAAAAAACGTCCCAAAAACCACCAGAAAACCCAAAAAACCCATTGGAAAACCCCAAAAAAATCCCAAAATAGCACTGGAACACCCCAAAAAACACCAAAAACGCCATAAAAACGTCCCAAAACGGCCAGAAAACCCAAAAATCCATTGGAAAACCCCAAAAAATCCCAAAATAGCACTGGAAAACCCCAGAAAACCCCATAAAAACGTCCCCAAAACCACCAGAAAACCCAAAAAAAAAGCACCAAAACCCCAAAAAAACCCCAAAATAGCACTGGAAAACCCCAAAAAACACCATAAAATCGTCCCAAAAACCACCAGAAAACCCAAAAAAAAAGCACCAAAACCCCAAAAAAACCCCAAAATAGCACTGGAAAACCCCAAAAAACACCATAAAATCGTCCCAAAAACCACCAGAAAACCCAAAAAGAAGCACCAAAAACCTCAAAAATACCCCAAAATAGCACTGGAACACCCCGAGAAAACCTCAAAAACGCCATCAAGAAGTCCCAAAAACCACCAGAAAACCCAAAAAAAAGCACCAAAACCCCAAAAATACCCCAAAATAGCACTGGAAAACCCAAAAAAAAGCAAAAACGCCATAAAAACGTCCCAAAAACCATCAGAAAACCCAAAAAAAAAGCACCAAAACCCCAAAAAAACCCCAAAATAGCACTGGAAAACTCCAAAAAACACCATAAAATCGTCCCAAAAACCACCAGAAAACCCAAAGAACAGCACCAAAACCCCAAAAAATCCCAAAATTGCACTGGAACACCCCAAAAAACGCCATAAAAACATCCCAAAAACCACCAGAAAACCCAAAAAAACCATTGGAAAACCCCAAAAAATTCCAAAATAGCCCTGGAAAACCCCAAAAAACGCCATCAAAACGTCCCAAAAACCAGCAGAAACCCAAAAAAAACATTGGAAAACCCCAAAAATACCCCAAAATAGCCCTGGAAAACCCCAAAAAACTCCATCAAAACGTCCCAAAAACCACCAGAAACCCCAAAAAAAACATTAGAAAACACCAAAAATACCCCAAAATAGCCCTGGAAAACCCCGAGAAAACCTCAAAAACGCCATAAAAACGTCCCCAAAACCACCAGAAAACCCAAAAAAACCATTGGAAACCCCCAAAAAATCCCAAAATAGCACTGGAAAACCCGAAGAAAACCTCAAAAACGCCATCAAAACATCCCAAAAACCAGCAGAAAACCCAAAAAACACCATTGGAAAACCCCAAAAAATCGCAAAATAGCACTGGAACACCCCAAAAAATGCCATAAAAACGTCCCAAAAACCAACAGAAACCCAAAAAAAACCATTGGAAAACCCCAAAAAATCCCAAAATAGCATTGGAAAACTCCAAGAAAACCTCAAAAATGCAGTAAAAACATCCCAAAAACCTCCAGAAAACCCAAAAAAAAGCACCAAAACCCCAAAAAATCCCAAAATAGCCCTGGAAAACCCCAAAAAACACCATAAAAACGTCCCAAAAACCTCCAGAAACCCCAAAACAAACCATTGGAAAACCCCAAAATACCCCAAATTAGCACTGGAAAACTCCAAAGAACACGAAAAACGCCATAAAAACATCCCAAAAACCATCAGAAAACCAAAAAAAAAACATTTGAAAACCCCAAAAAATCCCAAAATAGCCCTGGAAAACCCCAAAAAACCCCAAAAAAAGGTCCCAAAGATCATCAGGAAACTCAAAAAAAAGCACCAAAACCCCAAAAATACCCCAAAATAGCACTGGAAAACCCAAAAAAACCAAAAACGCCATAAAAACGTCCCAAAAACCACCAGAAACCCCAAAAAAAACCATTGGAAACCCCAAAAAATCCCAAAATAGCACCAAAAACAGCATAAAAAAGTCCCCAAAACCACCAGAAAACGCAAAAAAAAGCACCAAAACCCAAAAAAATCCCAAAATAGCACTGGAAAACCCCCAAAAATGCGATAAAAACGTCCCAAAAACCACCAGAAAACCCAAAAAAAAACCTTTGGAAAACCCCAAAAATATCCCAAAATAGCCCTGGAAAACCCCGAGAAAACCTCAAAAATGCCGTAAAACGTCCCAAAAACCACCAGAAAACCAAAAAAAACCATTGGAAAACCCCAAAAAATCCCAAAATAGCCCTGGAAAACCCCAAAAAACACCAAAAACGCCATAAAAACGTCCCAAAAACCACCAGAAACCCAAAAAAAAAACCATTGGAGAACCCCAAAAAATCCCAAAATAGCACTGGAAAACCCCAAAAAACGCCATAAAAACGTCCCCAAAACCACCAGAAAACCCAAAAATCCATTGGAAAACCCCCGAAAATCCCAAAAGAGCACTGGAAAACCCCAAAAACCACGAAAAACACCATAAAAACGTCCCAAAAACCACCAGAAAACCCAAAAAAAACCCATTGGAAAACCCCAATAAATCGCAAAATAGCACTGGAACACCCCAAAAAATGCCGTAAAAACGTCCCAAAAACCAACAGAAAACCCAAAAAAACAGCACCAAAACCCCAAAAAATCCCAAAATTGCACTGGAACACCCCAAAAAACGCCATAAAAACGTCCCAAAAACCGCCAGAAAACCCAAAAAAAACATTGGAAAACCCCAAAAAATCCCAAAATTGCACTGGAAAACCCCAAAAACGCCATAAAAACATCCCAAAAACCACCAGAAAACCCAAAAAATCCATTGGAAACCCCCAAAAATCCCAAAATAGCCCTGGAAAACCCCAGAAAACGCCATCAAAACGTCCCAAAAACCAGCAGAAACCCAAAAAAACCATTGGAAAACCCCAAAAATACCCCAAAATAGCCCTGGAAAACCCCAAAAAACTCCATCAAAACGTCCCAAAAACCACCAGAAACCCCAAAAAAGCGCCAAAACCCCAAAAAGAGCCCCAGAAAAGCCGGGCTCCGCGGCGCTGATCCGGAACTCTCCCCGCAGACGTCGCGTTCCTTTCCTTCTTCTTCCGGCGCCTGGAGCGGAACCGCAGCGGGCGCTACCAGGCGCAATTCCCCTTCGTGTCGCGCTGCGGCCGCGAGCGCAATTTCCTGCGCTGCTCCGACCTGGCCGTGGTTTTCACCCAAATCCTGCCCGGCGCCGGCGGCCGCTCCCTGCTGTCCTACTGCGGGGGCGGCGCCGAGCTGACGGTGCCGTTCCGCCCGGGAGCCTTGGCCGTGCTCCCGGAGAACGGGCGCCTCTATCACCCGGCGCCGGAAAACGCCGGCGGGGTCGGCTTGGTGCGCTCGGCGTTGGCCGAAGAGTTGAGCTCGGCGTTTCGCTTCGCCGACGGGCCCGAGAAGCCGCCGACGCATTTTTGGTGGGAAGGGAAGGAGTATCGGCTCTCCGGGGAAATTTTGGGAGTTCTGCGGGCGGAGAAATCGGGATTGGAGGCGGAAGCTTCGGTTTCCGCTTCCTGAAGCCATGAGAACGCCCAGAGAGTCGTAATAAACGCGTTGCCTCGTTCGTTAACGTCGCTAATTAATTAATTAATTAATCGAGGCAATTTTCGGTTTAAAGATTGACTTCAGGAAGCGCTGCCCCTCCCCACTTCCCCTTTTCCCTCATCCCCGAGATTCCCAGAAAATCCCAAAAAACTCATTCCTTCCGGAAATCCCGCGTCGAGGGAGGGGAAATTCCCGATTTTTCCCCCGGAAACGGGAATTCCCGAGGAATCGGAGCATCCCAAAAGTCCAGGCTGGCGAACGCCGCGCTCTTCCCGTGAAATTCCCAAAAAATAAAAGAGCGGGAGCTGCTCTGACTGATCCTTGCGGGGTTGGGATTTGGGATGAAGGGTTTGGGAATTTGGGATGAAGGGTTTCGGGATTTGGGGATTTGGGGATTTGGGATGAAGGGTTTGGGGATTTGGGGATTTGGGATGAAGGATTATGGGATTTGGGATGAAGGATTTGGGGATTTGGGATGAAGGGTTTGGGAATTTGGGATGAAGGTTTTGGGGATTTGGGATGAAGGGTTTGGGAATTTGGGATGAAGGGTTTGGGGATTTGGGGGTTTGGGATGAAGGGTTTGGGGATTTGGGGATTTGGGATGAAGGGTTTGGGGATTTGGGATGAAGGGTTTGGGGATTTGGGATGAAGGATTTTGGGGATTTGGGATGAAGGGTTTGGGGATTTGGGATGAAGGTTTGGGAATTTGGGATTTGGGGATTTGGGATGAAGGATTTTGGGATTTGGGGATTTGGGATGAAGGGTTTGGGGATTTGGGATGAAGGATTTGGGGATTTGGGATGAAGGGTTTCGGGATTTGGGGATTTGGGATGAAGGGTTTGGGGATTTGGGGATTTGGGATGAAGGGTTTGGGGATTTGGGATGAAGGAATTCGGGATTTGGGGGTTTGGGATGAAGGGTTTGGGAATTTGGGGATTTGGGATGAAGGATTTGGGGATTTGGGATGTGGGGATTTGGGATGAAGGATTTGGGGATTTGGGGATTTGGGATGAAGGGTTTGGGGATTTGGGATTTGGGGATTTGGGATGATGGGTTTGGGGATTTGGGATGAAGGATTTTGGGATTTGGGGATTTGGGATGAAGGGTTTGGGAGGAAGGATTTGGGGGTTTGGGATGAAGGATTCGGGGATTTGGGATTTGGGGATTTGGGAGGAAGGCTTTGGGGATTTGGGATTTGGGATGAAGGATTCGGGGATTTGGGATTTGGGGATTTGGGATTTGGGAGGAAGGATTTGGGATGAAGGATTTGGGGATTTGGGATTAAGGATTTAGGGATTTGGGAATTTGGGATGAAGTGTTTGGGGGTTTGGGATGAGGGATTTCAGGATTTGGGATGAAAGGTTTGAGGGTTTTGGGATTAAGGATTTGGGGATTTGGGATGAAGGATTTGGGATGAAAAGTTTGGGAATTTTGGAATGGAGGATTTGGGGATTTGGGATGAAGTATTTGGGGATTTTGGGGATGAAGAATTTGGGATGAAGGATTTGGGGATTTGGGAGGAAGGATTTGGGAAATTGGGATGAAGGATTTGGGATGAAGAGTTTGGGAATTTTGGGATGAAGAATTTGGGAATTTTGGGATTTGCGATGAAGGATTTGGGGATTTGGAATCAAGGGTTTGGGGATTTGGGACGAAGGATTTGGGGAATTGGGATGAAGAGTGGGAATTTTGTGATAAAAGATTTGGGGATTTGGGATGAAATGTGGGAATTTTGGGATGTGGGGATTTTGGAATTTGGGATGAACGGTTTGGGAATTTCGGGAGGAAGGATTTCGGGATTTGGGATGAAGGATTGAAGGATTGGGGGATGTGTGATGAAGGATTTGGGGATTTGGGATGAAGGATTTGAGATGAAGGATTTGGGAATTTTGGGATTTGAGGATTCGGGATGAAGGATTTCGGGATTTGGGATGAAGGATTTGAGGATTTGGGATGAAGGATTTGGGGATTTGGGATGAAGGATTTGAGGATTTGGGATGAAGGATTTGAGATGAAGGATTTGGGGATTTGGAAATTTTGGGATTTGGGATGAAGGATTTGGGGATTTGGGATGAAGGATTTGAGGATTTGGGGATTTGGGGATTTGGGATTTGGGGATTTGGGATGAAGAGTTTGGGAATTTTGGGATGAAGGCTTTGGGATGAAGAGTTTGGGAATTTTGGGTTGAAGGATAAGAGGATTTGGGAATTTTTAGGGATTTGGATACAAATTGAGTGGTGGCAGCTTATTAATAAATGATTAATTACTGATGAATAATTACTATTTATTTAACAATTAATTAGTGTCCCATGGGAATGAAGGAAATTCCCGGGATATTCTTCTCTCTGGATGTGGCAATAAAAGTTCTGGGAAAAACTTTGGGGTTGGGGTGGGAAGACACCAAAATGGGGTGGAAAAATATTGGGATGAGGGGGGAAACATCGGGATGGGATGGAAAAATCCTAAAATAAGACAGAAAACCTCGGGATGAGGCGGAAAAATATAAAAACCAGGCAGAAACACAGCAAAATACAGCGGAAAAAACCATCGGGATGGGGCGGAAAAGCACCGGGACGAGGCGGAGAACGCCCGGATTTTGGGAAGGCGGCGGCGGCGCTTTTCCGCGCCGGAGGCTCCGAGCTTTTCCCAAATCACAAGGAGAAGTAGTCCAGGGTTCCGTGGCCGTAGGGGTTGGAAGTCCAGACGAGGTCGGTTCTCCCGGAATTGGCCAACATTAGGGAGAACTCGGCGTTGGCCGCCGCCAGAAGTTCCTCATCCACGGGTTCCTCAAAATTCCAACCGGATTCCAACGGCGGCTCCGGCTTGTAGCAATCCATGGGGAAGGGATACACGACCAGGTGGAGATCCGGCAGCTCCAAGGTTTTCTGGAGCAGATCCTTGAGCGCGGCCGTGGACAGGGAATTGCCGTAGAGTCCCAGGAAGCGCAGGCGGGAGCAGCGCCGCAGCGTCGGCAGCAGCGCGTCCAGGTGGGAGTCGGCCATGCGGCATTCCATGAGATCCAGGTGCAGCAGCGAGGCCGAGGTTTCCTCCAGGAGCAGCCGCAGCGGCTCCAGGAGGCCTTGGGAGAAGTCGTGGCCGCTCAGATCCAACCTTTTGAGGGCCGGAGCGTGGAAGCTTTGGGAGAGGAAGGCGAGGTCGGCGGGAACGAGGGAGCAGAAGGCCAATTCCAAGCTTTCCAACGGAGCCTGGAGGTCGCTGGCGGGAGGGAAAAGGGAGAGGTGAGGCCCCAGGGAGGATTTGTGGCAGCTGGGAACGTTGGGATTCGGGGGGGAAACGCGGGGGAATGAGAGCTGGGGTTGCATCCGTGCGATCGTGGGATGGGGGAGATGTTGGGAAAGAGCTCCAAGAAGATCGGGTTTGACCCCTGAGAATCCTGGGGTTTTGGAATGATGGGATCACGGAATTATGGAATGATTCAGGTTGGGAAAGGTCTCCAAGACCATCAGGTTTGACATTTGAGGATCACGGAGTTACGGAGTTATGGATCCATGAGATTATGGGGTCATGGAGTTACGTGGTCTTGGAATCATGGAGTTATGGAATGGCTGAGATTGGGAAAGATCTCCAAGACCATCAAGCTCAAGGTTTGAAAATAATGGAATTAGAGGAGCCACGGAGATGTGGAAAGGCTGAAGTTCTGAAAAAGCTCCAAGAAGATCGGGTTTGACCCCTGAAAATCCTGGAGTTTTGGAATGATGGGATCATGGAGTTAGGGAATGGCTGGGGTTGGGAAAGGTCTCCAAGAGCATCGAGGTCAAGGTTTGAAAATCATGGAATGATGGGATCACGGAGCCATGGAATTGTGGAATGACTGAGGTTGGGGAAGTGCTGCAAGAACATCACGTTCAACCTCTGAAAATCCTGGGGTTTTGGAATGATGGGGTCACGGAATTATGGAATGATTCAGGTTGGGAAAGGTCTCCAAGACCATCAGGTTTGACATTTGAGGATCACGGAGTTACGGAATGATGGATCCATGAGATTATGGGGTCATGGAGTTACGTGGTCACGGGATCATGGAATCATGGGATGGCTGAGGTTGGGAAAGATCTCCAAGAACGTCAGGTTGTACCTTTGAGAACCAGGGAATTTTGGGGTCGTGGAGCCAGGGAATTGTGGAATTGTGGAGTTCTGGGGTCTTGGGATCATGGAGTTATGGAATTATGGAATCATGGGCTATTGGGATTCTGGGATCAGGGAGTCGTGAAATTAGGGGATCATGGAGTTACGAGGTCATGGAGCCATTGAAGTTGGAAAAGACTTCAAGATGATCAAGTCCAACCTTTGGGAATCCTGGAATCAAGGAGTTATGGGATCAAGGAGCTACAAAATCGCAGAGTTATGGAATCATGGAGTCACGGACTATTGGGATTATGGGATCCTGGGAACCTGGGATCATTAAGGTTGGAAAAGATCTCCAAGACCATCGAGCCCAAACCTTGGGAATCATGGAAAAAGGAATGATGGGATCACTGAGGTTGGGAAACACCTCCAAGATTGTCAAGTTCAGCCTTTGAGAATCTTGGAATCACAGAATTCTGGGATCATAGAATTCTGGGATAATGGAATCACTGAGTCACGAACTATTGGGATAAAGGAATCATGGGAATATTGGGATAATGAAATCCTGGAGTCATGGGATCTCTCAGCTTGGGAAAGACATCCAAGACCATTGAGCCTAACCTTTGAGACTCCTGGAATTACGGGATCGTGGAATTATGGGATCATGGAATCGTTGAGTCATAAACTGTCAGGATAACAGAATCGTGGGATCATGAGAATATTGGGAAAATAAAATTCTGGAATCACGGGGCCACGAAGATTGGAAAAGACTTCCAAGATCGTCAAGTTCAGCTTTTGAGAATCCTGGGATCATGGAATTACGGGAAAATGGAATCACTGAATTACAAACTACTGGGATAACGGAATCATGGCAACATCGGGATCATGAAATCCCGGAAGCACGGGAACATTCAGGCTGGAAAAGACCCCCAGGATCCCCAACCCTTGGGAATCCCCGCGGGGCACGGGAAGGGCCCGGCCGAGCCCTGCTCCGTGGGGAACTCACCAGAGGATCTGGCGCAGATTCCCGGAGAGCCGGGAGGATCCCAGGTTGAGCTCGCGGAGGCTGGGCAGCATTCCCAGCTGCCCGGCCAGGCACCGGATTCCGATGGCCGATTCCGGCGTCGGGCGCCGCACGTCCACGTTGCTGTACTGGAGCTTGAGGCTGCGCAGCTCCGGGAAGCGCGAGAGGTGCGGCAGGATCACCGAGAGCCCGGTCAATCCCAGGTTGTTGAAGCGCAGATCCACCCTCCGCACGAAGGACGGATCCAAGGATTCCAACAAAGCCACGATCCCGGAGGCCGAGAGTTCCTCCGCTTGGAATTCACGGCACTTGAGGCGCAGCGGGCTGGCGGATCCGCTCTGGAGGGCGTCGCGCAGGATCCCGTAGGACGTTCCGTTGACGAACAGGTCGGCGTGGACGTCCACGCCCGGGGGCTGCGGAGCGGCCGCGGCAATGGCGGCTCCGGAGCGGCCTTTGTGCCGCTTGGATCCGCGCCTCTGGAATTCCCGCTGGTGCTTGGACACCTCCACGCAAGCCTTGGCCAAAGCCACCGTGCCGGACCAGACGCTCATCCCGTCCGGAGCACGGCCGGACGCTGAATCCGGGAGCCCGGTCATGTCTAGAACACGTAGGCTGGAAAAACAGGAGGAAACCATTAAAAGTGGGATGGAACCATCAAAAATGGGAAAGAACCGTCAAAAGCAGGAAGAAACCATCAAAAATGGTAAGAAACCATCAACGATGGGAAAGAACCATCAGAAATTGGAAAAAAGCCGTCAAAAAATGGGAGGAAGCCGTGAATAATGGGAAGAAACCATCAAAAACAGGAGGAAAGAAATCATCAAAAATGGGAGGAAACGATCAAAATTGGGAACCATCTAAAACAACAAAAAAATCATCCAGAATGGGAAAGAACCACCAACAAATGGGAGGAAACCACCAAAAACTGGAGGAAACCATCAAAAACGGGAAGATACCATCAAAACTAATAAGGAACCATCAAAAATGGGAAGGAACCATCAAAAATGGCAAGGAACCATCAAAAACTGGAAGGGGCCATCAAAAACAAACGGAAAAAAACATCAAAAATGGTAAAGAACCATCAAAAATGTGAGGAAACCATCAAAAACTGGAAGATGCCATCAAAAAGTGGGTGGAAACCATCAGAAATGGGAAGAAATCAACCAAAGTAAGAAGGAACAATCAAAAACGGGAAGGAACCATCAAAAATGGGCAGAAATGATCAGAACCAAGAAGAAACCATCAAAAATTAGATGAAACAATCAAAAACAGGAAGAAACCATCAAAAATGGTAAGAAACCATCAAAAAATGAGAAGAAACTCATCAAAAATGGGATGAAACCATCGGAAATGGGAAGGAACCATGAAAAATGGGAGGGAACCATGAAAAATGGGAGGAAACCATCAAACATGGGATGAAATCATCAGAAATGGGAAGAAACCATCAAAACCAAGAAGAAACCCACCAAGAATGGGATGAAACCATCAGAAATGGGAAGGAACCATCAAAAAATGAGAAGAAACCATCAAAATGGGATGAAACCATCAAAACCAAGAACAAACCATCAAACATGGGATGAAACCATCAGAAATGGGAAGAAACCATCAAAACCAAGAAGAAACCCACCAAGAATGGGATGAAATGATCAGAAATGGGAAGGAACCATCAAAAATGGGAGGAAACCATCAGAAATGGGAAGGAACCATCAAAAAACGAGAAGAAACCATCAGAAATGAAAAGAAACCATCAAAATGGGATGAAACCATCAAAACCAAGAAGAAATCATCAAATATGGGATGAAACCACCAGAAATGGGAAGGAACCATGAAAAATGGAAGAGAAGCATCAAAAAATGAGAGGAAACCCTCAGAAATGGGATGAAACCATCGGAAATGGGAAGGAACCATCAAAACCAAGAAGAAACCCACCAAGAATGGGATGAAACCATCAGAAATGGGAAGGAACCATCAAAACCAAGAAGAAACCCACCAAGAATGGGATGAAACCATCGGAAATGGGAAGGAACCATCAAAACCGAGAAGAAACCCCCAAAACCGAGATGGAACCACCAAAAGCGATGGAGGAACCGGAGGAACGGAGGTCGCCACCATCGCCGAGTCGCCAAGAACCCACCTGGAATGGTGGCCGGGCTCCTCCAGCTGCCGCCGGAGCTGCGCCACCACGGCCAGGATGACGGCCTGGACGCAGAGCTTGCAGGGATGGTCCCGGAGCAGCTCCTGGCGCCCCACGAGGCGCTGGAAGTTGAGCACCGGGAACGGCCACGCGGCCACCAAATCGCGCAGGACCAGGGGTCTTCCGTCCAGGAACGCCGCTTGGAAGAGGACGGGCTGGAGGTGGGCGGGAAGGGCGGGCAGAGGGCGGTGGGCGACGACGCGGCGGGCGCAGAGGAAGAGGAGGGAATCCATGGCGGGGTTTGGGGGGCTGAGGGGATGATGGAGACGTTTGGGATGATGGAGAACCCAAGGATCCCAGGGCGACCTCAAGCCCGGGAAGATGGCGGCCGCGCCTTGTGAGGGGAATTCCCACCGCGATCCCAAAATCCTCCCGAGGATGTGGAGATTCCCACCCAAAATCCTCCCCAGGATGTGGAGATTCCCACAAAAATCTTCCCCGGGGATGTGGAGATTCCCACCGTGATCCCAAAATCCTCCCCGGGGTGTGGAGATTCCCACCCAAAATCCTCCTGGGGATGTGGAGATTCCCACCGCGATCCCAAAATCCTCCCCAGGATGTGGAGATTCCCACCGCGATCCCAAAATCCTCCCCGGGATGTGGAGATTCCCACCGCGATCCCAAAATCCTCCCGGGGATGCGGAGATTCCCACAGGGATCCCAAAATCCTCCCCGGGATGTGGAGATTCCCACAGGGATCCCAAAATCCTCCCCGGGATGTGGAGATTCCCACAGGGATCCCAAAATCCTCCCGGGGATGTGGAGATCCCACAAAGATCCCAAAATCCTCCCCGGGATGTGGAGATCCCACAGGGATCCCAAAATTCTCCCCAGGATGTGGAGATTCCCACAAAAATCCTCCCCGGGATGTGGAGATTCCCTCCCAAAATCCTCCCGGGATGTGGAGATTCCCACCGGGATCCCGAAATCCTTCCGGGATGTGGAGATTCCCACCCAAAATCCTCCCGGGATGTGGAGATTCCCACCGCGATCCCAAAATCCTCCCCGGGATGTGGAGATTCCCACCGCGATCCCAAAATCCTCTCCGGGATGTGGAGATTCCCACCCAAAATCCTCCCCGGGATGCGGGAATTCCCACAGGGATTCCAAAATCCTCCCGGGATGTGGAGATTCCCACCCAAAATCCTCCTGGGGATGTGGAGATTCCCACAGCGATCCCAAAATCCTCCCCGGGATGTGGAGATTCCCACAGGGATCCCAAAATCCTCCCCAGGATGTGGAGATTCCCACAGGGATCCCAAAATCCTCCCCGGGATGTGGAGATTCCCACAGGGATCCCAAAATCCTCCCCAGGATGTGGAGATTCCCACCACGATCCCAAAATCCTCCCCGGGATGTGGAGATTCCCTCCCAAAATCCTCCTGGGGATGTGGAAATTCCCACCCAAAATCCTCCCCGGGATGTGGAGATTCCCACAGGGATCCCAAAATCCTCCCCGGGATGTGGAGATTCCCACCGGGATCCCAAAATCCTCCCCGGGATGTGGAGATTCCCACAGGGATCCCAAAATCCTCCCCGGGATGTGGAGATTCCCACCGGGATCCCGAAATCCTTCCGGGATGTGGAGATTCCCACCCAAAATCCTCCCGGGGATGTGGAGATTCCCACCCAAAATCCTCCCCGGGATGTGGAGATTCCCACCGCGATCCCAAAATCCTCCCGGGGATGCTGGAATTTCCACCGGGATCCCAAAATCCTCCCGGGGATGTGGAGATTCCCACAGGGATTCCAAAATCCTCCCCAGGATGTGAGAATTCCCACCGCGATCCCAAAATCCTCCCGGGGATGTGGAGATTCCCACAAAGATCCCAAAATCCTCCCCAGGATGTGGAGATTCCCACAGGGATCCCAAAATCCTCCCCGGGATGTGGAGATTCCCACCGCGATCCCAAAATCCTCCCCGGGATGTGGAGATTCCCACAGGGATCCCAAAATCCTCCCCGGGATGCGGAGATTCCCACAGGGACCCTCAAGTGATCCCAAAATCCCCTCAGGGATCCCCAAATGATCCCAAAATCCCCTCAGGGACCCTCAAGTGATCCCAAAATCCCCTCAGGGATCCCCAAATGATCCCAAAATCCCCTCAGGGATCCCCAAATGATTCCAAGCTCCCCTCAGGGATCCCCAAATGATCCCAAAGTCCCCTCAGGGATCCCCAGATGATCCCAAAATCCCCTCAGGGATCCCCAAATGATCCCAAAATCCCCTCAGGGACCCTCAAATGATCCCAAAATCCCCTCACGGATCCCCAAATAATTCCAAAATCCACTCAGGGCTCCCCAAATGATCCCAAAATCCCCTCAGGGATCCCCAAATGATCCCAAGCTCCCCTCAGGGATCCCCAAATGATCCCAAAATCCCCTCAGGGCTCCCCAAATGATCCCAAAATCCCCTCACGGATCCCCAAATGATCCCAAAATCCCCTCAGGGATCCCCAAATGATCCCAAGCTCCCCTCAGGGATCCCCAGATGATTCCAAGCTCCCCTCAGGGATCCCCAAATGATCCCAAAATCCCCTCAGGCATCCCCAAGTGATCCCAAAATCCCCTCAGGGATCCCCAAATGATCCCAAAATCCCCTCAGGGATCCCCAAATGATCCCAAAATCCCCTCAGGGATCCCCAAATGATCCCCAAATCCCCTCAGGGATCCCCAAATGATCCCAAGCTCCCCTCAGGGATCCCCAAATGATCCCAAAATCCCCTCAGGGATCCCCAGATGATCCCAAAATCCCCTCAGGGATCCCCAAATGATCCCAAAATCCTCTCAGGGATCCCCAAATGATCCCAAGCTCCCCTCAGGGATCCCCAAATGATCCCAAAATCCCCTCAGGGATCCCCAAATGATCCCAAGCTCCCCTCAGGGATCCCCAGATGATCCCAAAATCCCCTCAGGGATCCCCAAATGATCCCAAAATCCTCTCAGGGATCCCCAGATGATTCCAAGCTCCCCTCAGGGATCCCCAAATGATCCCAAAATCCCCTCACGGATCCCCAAATGATCCCCAAATCCCCTCAGGGATCCCCAAATGATCCCAAAATCCTCTCAGGGATCCCCAAATGATCCCAAAATCCCCTCACGGATCCCCAAAAAGCGCCCCCCCCAACATGGCGCCCCCCACTCACCGCCCGCCCGCAGCCCCCGCCGGTCCCTGCCCGTACGGCAGCTCCACTTCCGTGTCTGCTAGTCGTGGCGACCAATCAGCGAGAGAAACCCGCCTTAGGGGCGGATACCTTTTTTCTAACTGGCTGTGTCATCTGTCTGTCAGTTTTCTTTTATTCTCATTGGCTTAAGGCGAGATGGGCGGGCGCTTTTAGATATCGCATTCCCATTGGTTCTTTTTGCTGTCAATCATTAACCCCTGCCTTTCTATTGGCTGGCGCTTGGCGGGAGCGGGAGGTTCGCTCTGAGGCGACTTTGGGATCCCCGATCCCAAACCCCGATCCCAAACCCCGATCCCCGGTCCCGATCCCGATCCCGGTCCCGGTCCCGCGGCCATGGAGCGGCTGCAGGAGCTGAAGGTGCTGCTGAAGCGCTGGGAAGCGGAATTCCTGCGGGAGCGGCGCCGCAAACCCACCCAGGTCCTCCTGAGGGGCCGCGGCGGGAATTCCTGAGGGGGGAATCCGTGAGGGGGAATCCGTGAGGGGAGAATCCGTGAGGGGGGAATTCCTGAGGGGAGAATCCGTGAGGGGAGAACTCCTGAGGGGAGAATTCCTGAGGGGAGAATCCGTGAGGGGAGAATTCCTGAGGGGGAATCCGTGAGGGGAGAATCCGTGAGGGGAGAATTCCTGAGGGGAGAATTCCTGAGGGGGGAATCCGTGAGGGGAGAATTCCTGAGGGGGGAATGCCTGAGGGGAGAATCCGTGAGGGGAGAATTCCTGAGGGGGGAATTCTTGAGGGGAGAATCCGTGAGGGGAGAATTCCTGAGGGGGGAATCCGTGAGGGGGGAAATTCCTGAGGGGGGAATCCGTGAGGGGGAATACGTGAGGGGAGAATTCTTGAGGGGAGAATTCCTGAGGGAGGAATCCGTGAGGGGAGAATTCCTGAGGGAGGAATCCGTGAGGGGAGAATCCGTGAGGGGGGAATTCCTGAGGGGAGAATCCGTGAGGGGAGAACTCCTGAGGGGGGAATTCCTGAGGGGGGAATTCCTGAGGGGAGAATCCGTGAGGGGAGAATTCCTGAGGGGAGAATTCCTGAGGGGGGAATCCGTGAGGGGGAATCCGTGAGGGGAGAATTCTTGAGGGGGAATCCCTGAGGGGAGAATTCCTGAGGGGGGAATCCGTGAGGGGAGAATTCCTGAGGGGAGAATTCCTGAGGGGGGAATCCGTGAGGGGAGAATTCCTGAGGGGAGAATTCCTGAGGGGGGAATCCGTGAGGGGGAATCCGTGAGGGGAGAATTCTTGAGGGGGAATCCCTGAGGGGAGAATTCCTGAGGGGGGAATCCGTGAGGGGAGAATTCCTGAGGGGAGAATTCCTGAGGGGGGAATCCCTGAGGGGGGAATCCGTGAGGGGGGAAATTCCTGAGGGGGGAATCCGTGAGGGGAGAATTCCTGAGGGGGGAATCCGTGAGGGGGGAATCCGTGAGGGGAGAATTCTTGAGGGGGGAATGCCTGAGGGGAGAATTCCTGAGGGGGGAATCCGTGAGGGGAGAATTCCTGAGGGGGGAATCCCTTAGGGGGGAATTCCTGAGGGGAGAATTCTTGAGGGGAGAATTCCTGAGAGGGGAATCCCTGAGGGGAGAATTCCTGAGGGGGGAAATCCGGGAGGGGAGAATCCGTGAGGGGAGAATTCCTGAGGGGGAAATCCGTGAGGGGAGAATTCCTGAGGGGAGAATTCTTGAGGGAGGAATCTGTGAGAGGGGAATCCGTGAGGGGGGAATTCATAAGGGGAACCCCGGGAATTGGGGGCAAGCTGGTTTTGGGGTCCTTGGGCTGGTTTTGGGGTTTTCTGGAGTGGGGGGAGTTGGTTTAGGAGGATCCTGGTGGTTTTGGGGTGTCTTTGGGACGGTTTTGGGGTCTTTGGGGTGTTTTTAGGGTCTGAGGGGGTCCTTGGGATGGTTTAGGGGGTCCCTGGAGTGGGGGGAGTTGGTTTAGGGGGATCCTGGGCTTTTTTGGGGTGACTTTGGGGAGGTTTTGGGGTCTTTGGGGGAGGTTTTGGGGTATTTTGGTTGGTTTTGGGGTTTTCTGGAGTGGGGGGAGTTGGTTTAGGGGGATCCTGGGGTTTTGGGGGTGTATTTGGGCTGGTTTGGGGTTTTTGGGGTTGGTTTAGGGGGGTCCTCAGGGTTTTTGGGGTCATTGGGTGGTTTTGGGGGCTTCGGGGTGGTTTTGGGGATCCCTTGTGTGGGTGGAGTTGGTTTAGGCGGATCCTGGGGTTTTTTGGGGTGACTTTGGGGAGATTTTGGGGTCTTTGGGGAGGTTTTGGGGTCCTTGGGCTGGTTTTGGGGTTTTCTGGAGTGGGGGGAGCTGGTTTAGGGGGATCCTGGGCTTTTTTGGGGTGACTTTGGGGAGGTTTTGGGGTCTTTGGGGTGTTTTTAGGATCTGAGGGGGTCCTTGGGGTGGTTTAGGGGGTCCCTGGAGTGGGGGGAGTTGGTTTAGGCGGATCCTGGGTTTTTTGGGGTGACTTTGGGGAGGTTTTGGGGTCTTTGGGGAGGTTTTGGGGTCCTTGGGCTGGTTTTGGGGTTTTCTGGAGTGGGGGGAGTTGGTTTAGGGGGATCCTGGTGTTTTTGGGGTGTCTTTGGGCTGGTTTGGGGTTTTGGGGGTTGGTTTAGGGGGGTTCTCAGGGTTTTTGGGGTCATTGGGTGGTTTTGGGGTTTTCTGGAGTGGGGGGAGTTGGTTTAGGGGGATCCTGGGGTTTTGGGGTGTCTTTGGGACGGTTTTGGGGTCTTTGGGGTGTTTTTAGGGTCTGAGGAGGTCCTTGGGGTGGTTTTGGGGATCCCTTGTGTGGGTGGAGTTGGTTTAGGCAGATCCTGGGATTTTTTTGGGGTGACTTTGGGGAGGTTTTGGGGTCTTTGGGGAGGTTTTGGGGTATTTTGGTTGGTTTTGGGGTTTTCTGGAGTGGGTGGAGTTGGTTTAGGGGGATCCTGGTGTTTTTGGGGTGTCTTTGGGCTGGTTTGGGGTTTTTGGGGTTGGTTTAGGGGGGTCCTCAGGGTTTTTGGGGTCATTGGGTGGTTTTGGGGTCTTCGGGGTGGTTTTGGGGTTTTCTGGAGTGGGTGGAGTTGGTTTAGGGGGATCCTGGGGTTTTTTGGGGTGACCTCGGGGTGGTTTTGGGGTCTTTGGGGTGGTTTTGGGGATCCCTTGTGTGGGTGGAGTTGGTTTAGGGGGATCCTGGGATTTTTTTGGGGTGACCTCGGGGTGGTTTTGGGGTCTTTGGGGTCCCTGGAGAGGGATTTTTTGGTTTATGGGATTTCTGGGGTGTCCCCAGAATATTTGAGGCCGTTTTTGGGGGTGCCTGGGGGGATTTTGGGGTGGGCTCAGATCAAGGAGTTCCTTGTTGGGAATTTTCTCGTTTTTTGGGATTTTTTTTTCCCTTCCAGGCCGACATCGAGGAAGCTCCAGAGGAAACCCGGAGTGAGTTCCCCAAAATCCCCAAAATTTCACCCAAAATCCACAAATTTACTCCAAAGTCCCCAAATTTCCCCCAAAATCCATCAACAATTCCCAAGTTTCCCCCTAAAATTCCCAGATTTCCCCCAAATTTCCCCCAAGATCCCTCCAAAATCCCCAAATTTCCTCCCCAAATCCCCAATTTTGCCCCAAAATTCCCAAATTTTACCCCAGATTTCCCCCCAAATTCCCAACTTTTCCTTCAAAATCCCCAAATTTTCCTCCAAAATCCCTAAATTTCCCCCAAAATTCCCAAATTTCCACAAAGTCCCCTCAAAAATCCCTCCAAAATTCCCAAATTCCCCCCGTATTTTCCCCTAAAATTCCCAATTTTTTCTCATATTGTTCCTCAAAATTCCCAAAATTCCACCAAAATTCTCAATTCTTTCCTGCATTTTTCCATTAAATCCCAAAATTTCTCCCAAAATTCTCAATTTCTTCAAAAATCCCCAAATTTCCTCCAAATCCCCCAGTTTTACAAAGAAACCCCAAATTTCCCCCAAAATACCCAAATTTCCCCCAAATTCCCTCCAAAATTCCCAATTTTCCCCCAAAATATCCCTCAAAATCCCCAAATTTTCCCTCCAAATCCCCCAATTTTACCCAAAAATCCCCAAATTCCCCCCAAAATCCCCAAATTTCCCCCCAAAATTCCCCCTAAAATCCACAAATTTTTCCCAAAATCCCCCCAAATCCCCCAATTTTACCCAAAATTACTCAAATTCCAAAATTTTCCTTCAAAATTTCCCTCAAAATCCACAAATTTTTCTCCCAAAATTTCCCCTAAATCACCCTGTTTTACCCCAAAGTCCCCAAATTTCCCCAGAATTCCCAAATTTCCCCCAAATCTCCAAATTTTCCCCTAAAATTCCCAAATTTCTGCCAAAATTTCCCCAAAAATCCCCAAATTCCCCCCAAATTCCCAAATTTTCCCCTAAAATCCCCCCAAAATTCCCAAAATTCCTCCAAAATTCCCAAAATTTTTCCCCACAATTCCCAAATTTCTGCCAAAATTTCCCCCAAAATTCCCAAATTTCCGTCATAATCCCCAAATTTTCCCCACAACCCCCCAATTCTTAGATTTGCTCCAAAATTCCCAAATTTTCCCCAATTTCCCCCCAAATTTCCCCTGAAAATCCCTCCAAAATTCCCAAATTTTCCCCAAAATTCCCAAATTTTCCCCCAAATCCCCCAAAATCCCCAAATTTCCCCCCAAAATTCCCAAATATTCCCTCAAAATTCCCACATTTCCTCCCAAAATTCCCAAATTTTTCCCCAGATTTCCCAAATTTTCCCCAAAATTCCCAAATTTCACCCCAAAATTCCCAATTTTCCCCAGAATTCCCAAATTTCCCCCCAAAATTCCCAAATTTCTGCCAAAATTTCCCCTAAAATCCCCCAAATTCCCAGATTTCCCCAAAAATTCCCCCTAAATCTCCACATTTCTGCGAAAATTTCCCCCAAAATTTCCCTGAATTCCCCAAATCTCCCCTGAAATTTCCCCAAAATTCCCAAATTTCCTCAAAATCCCAACATTTCCCCCCAAAATTTCCCCAAAATTCCCAAATTTCCCCAAAATCCCAACATTTCCCCCAAAATTTCCCCAAAATCTCCAAATTTCCCCTCAAAATTGCCACAATTCCCCTGAAAATCCCTCCAAAATCTCCACATTTTCCCCAAAATCTCCAAATTTCTGCCAAAATTTCCCCAAATTTCCCTTAAAATCGACCCAAATTCCCAGATTTCCCCCAAAAATTCCCCAAAATCTCCAAATTTCCCCCAAAATTTCCCCAAAAATCCCAAAACTTCCCTTAAATTCCTCAAATTTTCCCCTAAAATCCCGTCAAAATTCCCAAATTTCTGCCAAAATTTCCCCAAAATTCCCAAATTTTTCCCCACAATTCCCAAATTTCCCCCAAAATTCCCCCCAAAATTCTCCCAAAAATTCCCCTGAAAATCCCTCCAAAATTCCCAACTTTCCCCCCAAAATTCCCAAATATTCCCTCAAAATTCCCACATTTCCCCCAAAAATTTCCCCAAAATTCCCAAATTTTTCCACAGAATTCCTAAATTTTCCCCCAAAATTCCCAAATTTCCCCCAAAATTCCCAAATTTCGCCCCAAATTCCCCCCAAATTCCCAAAGTTTCCCCCAAATTCCCAAATTTTCCCTAAATTTCCCCTCAAAATTGCCACAATTCTCCTGAAAATCCCTCCAAAATTCCCAAATTTCCCCCAAAATCCCCAAATTTCCCCCAAAATTCCCCAATTTCCCCCAGATTTCCGCGGAATTCCCAAATATCCCCAATTCCCGATTTGCCCTTTCCCAGCTCTGTACCGCGAGTTCCGGGCGCTGAAGCGTCGGCAGAAAACCTCGGGAGCGGCGGCGAATCCCCAAACGCCAGAAACGCCGGAAACGCCGGAATCGAAAACGCCGGAAACGAAAACGCTGGAAACGCCGGAAACGAAAACGCTGGAAACGAAAACGCCGGAAACGAAAACGCCGGAAACGCCGGAAACGCCCGACCCCACAGAGGTGCCACAGCCACGACGCCACCGCGGCAAGGGCTGGGGATTTGGGATTTGGGATTTTGGGATTTGGGATTTTGGGATTTGGGATTGGGGATTTGGGGATTGGGGATTGGGGATTTGGGGATTTTGGGATTTGGGGATTTTGGGGATTTTGGGATTTGGGGATTTGGGATTTGGGGATTTGGGGATTTGGGATTTGGGATTTTGGGATTTGGGATTTTGGGACTTGGGGATTTTGGGATTTGGGATTTGGGATTTTGGGGATTTGGGAATTTTGGGGATTTGGGGATTTGGGATTTGGGATTGGGGATTTGGGGATTGGGGATTGGGGATTTGGGGATTTTGGGATTTGGGGATTTTGGGGATTTTGGGATTTGGGGATTTGGGATTTGGGGATTTGGGGATTTGGGATTTTGGGATTTTGGGGATTTGGGAATTTGAAATTTTGGGATTTGGGATTTGGGATTTGGGATTTGGGGATTTTGGGGATTTTGGGATTTTGGGGCTGGGATTTGGGGATTTGGGATTTTGGGATTTGGGGATTTTGGGGATTTTGGGGATTTGGGGATTTGGGATTTGGGATTTTGGGATTTGGGATTTGGGGATTGGGGTTTTTGGGATTTGGGGATTTTGGGGATTTTGGGATTTGGGATTTTGGGATTTGGGATTTTGGGATTTGGGGATTTGGGATTTGGGGATTTTGGGGATTTGGGGATTTTGGGATTTTGGGGATTTGGGGATTTTGGGATTTTGGGATTTGGGATTTGGGGGATTTTGGGATTTGGGATTTGGGGATTTTGGGATTTGGGATTTGGGATTTGGGATTTGGGGATTTTGGGATTTTGGGGATTTGGGATTTTGGGATTTGGGATTTGGGGATTTTGGGATTTGGGGATTTTGGGGATTTTGGGATTTGGGATTTTGGGGATTTGGGGATTTGGGATTTTGGGATTTTGGGATTTGGGATTGATTTGGAATTTTGGGATTGGGGATTTTGGGGATTTTGGATTTGGGATTTGAGATTGGGGATTTGGGGATTTGGGATTTGGGGATTTTGGGATTTGGGGATTTGGGGATTTTGGGATTTGGGATTTTTGGGGCTGGAATTTTGGGGTTTTTGGGGATTTGGGGGATTTTGGGGATTTGGGGATTTTGGGATTTGGGGATTCGGGATTTGGGGATTGGGGATTTGAGGATTTTGGGATTTTGGGGATTTTGGAGATTTTTGGGGATTTTGGTGATTTTGGGGATTTGGAATTTGGGATTTAGGATTTTGGGATTTTGGGGATTTGGGATTTTGGGATTTGGGATTTGGGGATTTTGGGATTTGGGATTTGGGGATTTGGGATTTTGGGATTCGGGATTTGGGGATTTGGGATTTTTGGATTTGGGGATTTGGGATTTGGGGATTCGGGATTTGGGGATTTGGGGATTTGGGATTTGGGGATTTGGGGATTTGGGATTTTGGGATTTGGGGATTTGGGGATTTTGGGATTTTGGGATTTGGGGATTTGGGATTTGGGATTTTGGGATTTGGGGATTTGGGATTTTGGGATTGGGGATTTAGGGATTTGGGATTTTTGGGGCTGGAATTTTGGGGTTTTTGGGGATTTGGGGGATTTTGGGGCTGGGATTTTGGGATTTGGGGATTTGGGATTTTGGGATTTGGGGATTTGGGGATTTGGGGATTTGGGGATTTGGGATTTGGGGATTTGGGATTTGGGGATTTGGGGATTTGGGATTTGGGATTTTGGGATTTGGGGATTTGGGATTTGGGGATTTTGGGATTTGGGATTTGGGGATTTGGGGATTTGGGATTTGGGATTTGGGGATTTGGGGATTTGGGATTTTGGGGATTGGGGATTTGGGGATTTTGGGATTTTAGGATTTGGGATTTGGGGATTTTGGGATTTGGGGATTTGGGATTTGGGGATTTGGGATTTGGGATTTGGGGTTTTTGGGATTTGGGATTTTGGGGATTTGGGATTTGGGATTTGGGATTTTGGGGTTTTTGGGATTTGGGATTTTGGGATTTTGGGATTTGGGATTTGGGATTTGGGGATTTTGGGGATTTGGGATTTGGGATGTGGGATTTGGGATTTTGGGGTTTTTGGGATTTGGGATTTTGGGATTTGGGATTTTGGGATTTGGGGATTTGGGGATTTTGGGATTTGGGATTTTGGGGATTGGGGATTTGGGGATTTTGGGATTTTAGGATTTGGGATTTGGGGATTTTGGGATTTGGGGATTTGGGATTTTGGGATTTGGGATTTGGGATTTTGGGATTTGGGATTTGGGGATTTGGGATCTGGGATTTGGGGATTTGGGGATTTGGGATTGGGGATTTGGGATTTTGGGATTTGGGATTTGGGATTTGGGATTTTGGGATTTGGGGTTTGGGATTTTGGGGATTTTGGGGATTTGGGGATTTGGGATTTTGGGATTTTGGGATTTTGGGGCTGGGATTTTGGGGATTTTTGGGGATTTTGGGGCTGGGATTTTGGGGATTTTGGGGATTTTTGGGGATTTTGGGGCTGGAATTTTGGGGATTTTGGGGCAGGAATTTTTGGGATTTTTTGGTGATTTTGGGCTGGAATTTTGTGATTTTTTGGGGATTTTGGGGCTGGAATTTTTGGGGAATTTGGGCATTTTGAGGCTGGAATTGAGCAGATTTGGGGGATTTTGGGCTGGAATTGAGCAGATTTGGGGATTTTTGGGATTTTGGGCTGTGTTTGAGCAGATTTGGGGATTTTTAGGGATTTTTGGGGATTTGGGGCTGGGATGTTTTTGGGACTTGGGAGATTTTTTGGTTATTTGGGATTTTGGGCGGGAATTGAGCGGATTTGGGGAATTTTGAGGGATTTTGGGCTGGGATATTTTGGCCTTTGGGAATTTTGGGGGTTTTGGGGCTGAGATTTTTGGGGATTTTCCCTGGGATTGAGCAGCTTTGGGGGGTTTTTTTGGGATTTTGGTGTCGTTACAGGTGGAAGATTCGGGATTTTGGGGCTCCCACCTGAACCGGGCGCTGAAAATTCCCAGGAAAAGCCAGAGCGGGAAACCCCCGGCGGGAATTGCGGAGTTTTACGGGATGAAGCTCAAAGCCAAACTGGGAACAACTGGGAAGGTCGGGAACGGGGGAAAAGGGAAAAAAGGATTTTCCGGGGGGGGTTTGGGGCATTTGTCAGCCCAAAATTTGGGATCCCCGGAATTGGAAGGCTCAAAAATCAGGGACCCCAAAAATTGGAGAATCCCAAAATTTGGAACCCCCCCAAAATTAGGGAAGCTAAAATCGGAGACCCCAAAAGTTGGAACCCCTGAAAAATCTGAGACCCCAAAATCAAAAACCCCAAATTAGGGACCCCCAGAATTTGGAGAACTCAAACTCAGAACGCCCAAAAATTGGAGAATCCCAAAATTTGGGATCCCCCAGAATTAACGACCCCAAAACCAGGATTCCCCAAAACCCCGGTTGGATTTGGGATTTGCAATTCCAGAAAAACTTTGGGGTTTTTTTGGGATTTTTTTCCCTCCAGGAGCCGCCTCTGACCCCTCGGAGGACCCCAAACCCCCGGAGAACCCCCAAAATTTGGGATCCCCCAAAATTTGAGACCCCAGGATCAGAGACCCCAAAAATGGGAGAATCCCAGAATTCAGAGAACCCCAAAATTTGGGATCCCCCAAATTAAAGACCCTGAAAATTTGAGACCCTAAAAACCAGAGACCCCAAAAACTGGAGAATCCCAAAATTTGGAACCCCCCCAAAATATGGGACCCCCAAAAGTTGGAGACCCCAAAAATCGGAGACCCCAAAAGTTGGAACCCCTGAGAATTTGAGATCCCAAAATTCAGAGAATCCCAAAATTTGGGACCTCTGAAATTTTGAGATGCCAAAATCAGAGACCCCAAAATTTGGAGAATCCCAAAATTCGGAACCCCTAAAAATTGGAGACCCCAAAAGCTGAAGATTCCCAAAATTTGGAATCCGAAAATTTCAGAGCCCCGGAAATTGGAGAACCCAAAAATCAGAGACCCCAAAACCGGAGAATCCCAAAATTTGGGATCCCCCAAAATTAAAGACCCCGCAAATCAGAGACCCCAAAAGTTGGAGGATCCTAAAACTTGGAGAATCCCAAAATTTGGGATCCCCCAAAATTAAAGACCCCAAAATCCCGCTTGGATTTGGGATTTGCAATTCCAGAAAAACTTTGGGGTTTTTTTGGGATTTTTTCCCTCCAGGAGCCGCCTCTGACCCCTCGGAGGACCCCAAACCCCCGGAGAACCCCAAAATTTGGGATCCCCCAAAATTTGAGACCCCAGGATCAGAGACCCCAGAAATGGGAGAGTCCTAAAATTCAGAGAACCCCAAAATTTGGGATCCTCAACATTAAAGACCCCAAAAGATGAAGCATCCCAAAATTTGGGATCCCAAAATTCAGAACCCCAAAAGTTGGAGACACCAAAAATCAGAGACCCCAAAAACTGGAGAATCGCAGAATTCAGAGAACCCCAAAATTTGGGATCCCCCAAATTAAAGACCCTGAAAATTTGAGACCCTAAAAACCAGAGACCCCAAAAACTGGAGAATCCCAAAATTTGGGACCCCCCCAAAATATGGGACCCCCAAAATTTGGAGACCCCAAAAATCGGAGACCCCAAAAGTTGGAACCCCTGAAAATTTGAGACCCCAAAATTCAGAGAATCCCAAAATTTGGATCCCAAAAGTTGGGACCCCTGAAATTTTGAGATGCCAAAATCAGAGACCCCAAAATTTGGCGAATCCCAAAATTCGGAACCCCTAAAAATTGGAGACCCCAAAATGAGACACCCCAAAAGCTGAAGATTCCCAAAATTTGGAATCCGAAAATTTCAGAGCCCCGGAAATTGGAGAACCCAAAAATCAGAGACCCCAAAACCGGAGAATCCCAAAATTTGGGATCCCCAAAATTAAGGACCCCGCAAATCAGAGACCCCAAAAATTGGAGGATCCCAAAACCGGAGAATCCCAAAATTTGGGATCCCCCAAAATTAAGGACCCCAAAGCCAGGAGACCCCAAAACCCCGCTTGGATTTGGGATTTGCAATTCCAGAAAAACTGTGGGGTTTTTTTGGGTTTTTTTCCCCCCAGGAGCCGCCTCTGACCCCTCGGAGGACCCCAAACCCCCGGAGAACCCCAAAATTTGGGATCCCCCAAAATTAAGGACCCCAAAATCCCGCTTGGATTTGGGATTTGCAATTCCAGAAAAACTTTGGGGTTTTTTTGGGATTTTTTTCCCTCCAGGAGCCGCCTCTGACCCCTCGGAGGACCCCAAACCCCCGGAGAACCCCCAAAGTCGGAGAACCCCAGGAGCTGCGGCGCCCCCGTCTCCCCCAATCCCGGCAAAGCCCGGAGCTCGGCGCCGAAGCTTCGCCCGCGGAGCCGCCGGAAAAGAATCCCGAAACCTCCCCGGAGCTGCCGGTCCCGGCCTGGCGGGGCGGAAATCCCAAATTCCCCGCGGACGCCGAGCGGCTGCGGCGGAGCGTGGCCCGGACTTTGGGCTCGCTGGACGCCGGCTGGCTGCGGCGCTGCGAGGAAGCGCCGCGGCGGGAAACGCCTCGGCCCTTCCCGGCGGCGGGAACCGGCGCCGGATCCCTCGGGGGCGGCGGCGGCGACGACGCCGGGAGGAAACGGCCCCGGCACGGCGCCGGCGCCGCCGCGTCCCCGGCCAAGCTCCGCAGGCTCTCCGGAATTTCTGCCCGGAGAAAGAAGTGGGACGGGGAGGACGAGGATGAGGAGGAGGAGGACGAGGAGGAGGACGAGGAGGAGGAAGAGGAGGAGGAGGAAGCCCAAAGCGGAGCCGGGAAGGCGCCGGGGCCGGTGGGGAAAATCCCGCAGGACGAGGACGAGGACGAGGACGAGGAGGAGGAAAAACCCAAAGCCGCGCGCAGAGCTCGGTGAGTCCCGCTTTTCCCGCCTTTTCCCGCCTTTTTCTTCCTTTTGCCGCCACTCCCGCCTTTTTCTGCCTTTTTCCGCCTTTTCCCGCCTTTTCCCACCCTTTTCTGCCTTTTCCCGCCTTTTTCTGCCTTTTCCTGCCTTTTCCCACCTTTTCCCGCCTTTTTATCCCGCCTTTTTCTGCCTTTTCCCCGCCTTTTCCCGCCCTTTTCTGCCTTTTCCCGCCTTTTCCCGCCTTTTTCCGCCTTTTTCTGCCTTTTCCCGCCTTTTTTCTGCCTTTTCCCACCTTTTCCCGCCTTTTCCCGCTTTTCTCGCCTTTTCCCGCCTTTTTCCCGCCTTTTTCTGCCTTTTCCAGCCTTTTCCTGCCTTTTCCCGCCTTTTCCCGCCTTTTTCTCCCACTTTTCCCGCCTTTTCCCGCCTTTTTCTGCCTTTTTCTGACTTTCTTCCCGGTATTTTCTGCATTTTTTCCAGGTTTTCCCTCCTTTTTCCTTCTTTTTCCCACATTTTTTCCAGGTTTTCCCGCCTTTTTTCTGCTTTTTCCAGGTTTTTCCCCAGGTTTTTCCACCTTTTTTTCTGCCTTTTCCCCCACTTTTCCCGCCTTTTCCCGCCTTTCCTGCCTTTTCCCGCCTTTTTCTCCCACTTTTCCCGCCTTTTCCCGTCTTTTCCCGCCTTTTTCTGCCTTTTCCCGCCTTTTCCTGCCTTTTCCCGCCTTTTCCTACCTTTTCCTGCCTTTTCCCGCCTTTTCCTACCTTTTCCTGCCTTTTCCCGCCTTTTCCCGCCTTTTTCTACCTTATCCTGCCTTTTTCTGCCTTTTCCCGCCTTTTTCTGCCCTTTCCCGCCTTTTCCCGCCTTTTTCTCCCTTTTCCCGCCTTTTCCCGCCTTTTCCTGCCTTTTTCTGCCTTTTCTGCCTTTTTCTGCCTTTTTCCGCCTTTTCCCGCCTTTTCCCGCCTTTTCCGCCTTTTCCTGCCTTTCCCCGCCTTTTTCTGCCTTTTCCCACCTTTTTCTCCCACTTTTCCCGCCTTTTCCGCCTTTTCCCACCTTTTTCTCCCACTTTTCCTGCCTTTTTTCTGCCTTTTCCCGCCTTTTCCTGACTTTTCCCGCCGTTTCCCGCCTTTTTCCGCCTTTTCCCGCCTTTTTCTGCCTCTTCCCGCCTTTTTCTGCCTTTTCCCGCCTTTTTCCACCTTTTCCGGCCTTTTCCCACATTTTCCCGCCTTTCCTGCCTATTCCCACCTTTTCCCACCTTTTCCTGCCTTTTTCTGCCTTTTTCTGCCTTTTTCCTGCTTTTTCCAGGTTTTTTCCCAGGTTTTCCTGCCTTTTTTCTGCCTTTTCCCCCACTTTCCCCTCCTTTTTCTGCCTTTTCCCCACCATTTTCCGCCTTTTCCTGCCTTTTTTCCGCTTTTTCCCCCATTTTTTCTGTTTTTTCCCCCTTTTTTTCCCAACTTTTCTTGCCTTTTTTCTGCCTTTTCTCAATTTTTTCTCACCTTTTCCCACCTTTATCTCGCTTTTCCCACCTTTTTTCTGGCTTTTCCCGCTTTTTTTCCCACTTTTCCCGCTTTTTTTCTGCTTTTTCCCGCCTTTTCTCCCCACCATTTTCTGCTTTTCCCACTTTTTTTCCGTTTTTCCCACCTTTTTTCTGCTTTTCCACCTTTTTTCCAGCTTTTCCTCCCTTTTTTCCCAGGCTTTTCCCCACTTTTCCTGCTTTTTTTCCCAGCTTTTCCAAGATTGGAGAATCTCAACATTTGGGACCCCCCCCCAAAATTAAAGATTTCCACACAGGAGATCCTAAAAATTAAAGAGCCCAGAATCAGAAAAAATCCCAAAACCCCAAAATTAGGGACCCCAAAAATCTGGGAGCCCCAAAATCCAAAAAATCCCTAAAAAGCTGAGAACTCAAAACAGCCAAAATGAAAGCCCCAAAATCAGAAAAATCCCAAAAATCAGAGCACCCCAGAAAGCGGAGAACCCCAAAATTGAGGACCCCAAAAATCTGAAAAATTCCCAAAAATCTGAAAAACCCCAAAAACCTGAGAACCCCCAAAAATTAAGGACCCCAAAACGAAAAAAAAATCCCAAAATGAAATCCTCCAAAATCCAAAAAAATCCCAAAAGCCTGAGAACCCCAAAAATTGAGGACCCCAAAATCCGAAAAATCCCAAACCCCAGAAATTTCAAGTTAAAAACCCCAAAATCCAAAAAAAACCCCAAAAATCGGAAAAACCCCAAAGCTCCGCAGCCCAAATCCCAAACACCCAAAGTCAAAAATCCCAAAAATCGGAAAACCCCAAAAATCGGAAAACCCCAAAAATCGGAAAAACCCAAAACTCCGCACCCCAAATCCAGACACCCAAAGTTAAAAATCCCAAAATCCAAAAAAACCCCAAAAATCGTAAAAACCCCAAAGCTCCGCGCCACAAATCCCAGAAACCCAAAGTCAAAAACCCCAAAATCCAAAAAAAACCCGCAAAAATCAGAAAAACCCCAAAGCTCCGCACCCCAAATCCCAGACACCCAAAGTCAAAAAACCCCAAAAATCGGAAAACCCCAAAAATCGGAAAACCCCAAAGCTCCGCACCCCAAATCCGAGACACCCAAAGTTAAAAACCCCAAAAATCGGAAAACCCCAAAAATCGGAAAACCCCAAAAATCCGTACCCCAAATCCCAGTCACCCAAAGTTTCAAACCCCAAAATCCAAAAAAACCCCAAAAATCGGAAATCCCCAAAAATCGGAAAACCCCAAATCGGAAAACCCCAAAATCCAAATAAAACCCGAAAAATCGGAAAACACCAAAAATCGGAAAACCCCAAAATCCAAATAAAACCCCAAAAATCGGAAAACCCCAAAATCCAAATAAAACCCCAAAAATCGGAAAACCCCAAAAATCGGAAAACCCAAAGCTCCGCACCCCAAATCCCAGAAACCCAAAGTCAAAAACCCCAAAATCCAAAAAAATCCCAAAAATCGGAAAAACCCCAAAATGAAAAACCCCAGAAATTTCAAGTTAAAATCCCAAAATCCAAAAAAACCCCAAAAATCGGAGAACCCCAAAGCTCCGCACCCCAAATTCGAGACACCCAAAGTTAAAAACCCCAAAATCCAAAAAAACCCCCAAAAATCGGAAAAATCCCAAAGCTCCGCAGCCCAAATCCCAGAAACCCAAAGTCAAAAATCCCAAAATCCAAAAAAACCCCAAAATCTGAATCCCAAAATGAAAGACCCCAAAATCTGAAAAATCTCAAACCCCAGAAATTTCAAGTTAAAAACCCCAAAATCCAAAAAAACCCAAAAATCGGAAAAACCCCAAAATCAGAAAACCCCAAAACTCCGCACCCCAAATCCCAGACACCCAAAGTTAAAAACCCCAAAATTCAAAAAACCCCAAAATTGGAAAACCCCAAAGCTCCGCACCCCAAATCCAGAAACCCAAAGTCAAAAACCCCAAAATCCAAAAAAAAAACCCCCAAAAATCGGAAAACCCCAAAAATCGGAAACCCCAAAACTCCGCACCCCAAATCCCAGAAACCCAAAGACAAAAACCCCAAAATCCAAAAAAAAACCCCAAAAATCGGAAAACCCCAAAAATCGGAAACCCCAAAAATCAAAAAAAACCCCAAAAATCGGAAAACCCAAAAACTCCACACCCCAAATCCCAGACACCCAAAGTCAAAAACCCCAAAATCCAAAAAACCCCAAAAATCAAAAAAAACCCCAAAAATCGGAAAACCCCAAAACTCTGCAACCCAAATCCCAGAAACCCAAAGTCAAAAATCCCAAAATCCAAAAAAACCCAAAAATCTGAATCCCAAAATGAAAGACCCCAAAATCCCAAAAACCTCAAACCCCAGAAATTTCAAGTTAAAAACCCCAAAATCCAAAAAAAAACCCCCAAAATTCGGAAAACCCCAAAGCTCCGCACCCCAAATCCGAGACACCCAAAGTCAAAAAACCCCAAAAATCGGAAAACCCCAAAAATCCAAAAAAACCCCAAAAATCGGAAAACCCCAAAAATCGGAAATCCCCAAAAATCTGAAAACCCCAAAAATCGGAAAACCCCAAAGCTCCGCAGCCCAAATCCGAGACACCCAAAGTCAAAACCCCCAAAAATCGGAAAACCCCAAAAATCGGAAAACCCCAAAAATCGGAAAACCCCAGAGCTCCGCGCCCCAAATCCCAGAAACCCAAAGTTACAAACCCCAAAATCCAAAAAAAAACCCCAAAAATCGGAAAAACCCCAAAATGAAAGACCCCAAAATCCGAAAAATCCCAAACCCCAGAAATTTCAAGTTAAAATCCCAAAATCCAAAAAAAACCCCAAAATCCAAAAACACCCCAAAAATCGGAAAACCCCAAAGCTCCGCACCCCAAATCCCAGAAACCCAAAGTTAAAAACCCCAAAATCCAAAAAACCCTAAAATCGGAAAACCCCAAATCCGAGTTCCCGCCTTTCCGCGTTCCCGCCTTTCCGCGTTCCCGCCCTTTTCCACTCCCGTTTCCCCTCAGAGCCGCGGCCCCGAGCGCCGGGAATTTCGTCCGCCTCAACCTGAAGAGAAAAACCTATTCCCGCGCATCGCTGAGGGGAAAATTCCTCCGGAAACAGGTAAAAACCCCAGGTTTTTTTTATTTTTGGGAATCCCCGACCTTTCCCCCGCTGGAATTTCGGGATTTTGGGATTTTTTTATTTTTATTTTTGGTTTTTTTTCCCACAAGGTTTGGAGGCAGAAATGGAGAAAAAAGTTCGGGAGCGGAGCCGATCTTTGCTTCCGGTGTGGCGGGAGAGGGCACTGGGCCTCGGAGTGCCGAGGTGAGCCCGGGCCTTGGGGCTCCTGAGGGGAATTTTGGGGTTTCTGAGGGGAATTTTGGGATAAAACAGCAGGAAAAGGGTGAGGGGGGTTCTATTTCCATGGAATTGTGAGGGAATTGCCCGTTTTGGGTGAGCAGGGAGGGATTTGGGATCGGGTTTGAGATCGTTGCAGGAGAAATTCCTGAGGGAATTGTGAGGTCAGGCCAGGGATTTTTGGGATTTCTGAGGGGATTTTTTGGGATAAAACAGCAGGAAAAGGGTGAGGGGGGTTCTTTTCCATGGATTTCTGAGGGAATTCTGCTCACAGGGAAGGATTTGAGATCGTTGCAGGAGAAATTCCTGAGGGAATTGTGAGGTCACTCTGGGAATGGCTGGGATTTCTGAGGGGATTTTTTTGGGATTTCTGAGGGGAATTTTGGGGTTTCTGAGGGGATTTTTAGGATAAAACAGCAGGAAAAGGGTGAGGGTTTTTTTTTTTTTTTCCATGGAATTGTGAGGGAATTGCCCGTTTTGGGTGAGCAGGGAGGGATTTGGGGTCGGGTTTAGGATCGTTGCAGGAGAAATTCCTGAGGGAATTGTGAGGTCACGCTGGGAATGGCTGGGATTTCTGAGATTTTTTTGGGATTTCTGAGGGGATTTTTAGGATAAAACAGCAGGAAAAGCGTGAGGGGGTTTCTATTTCCATGGAATTGTGAGGGAATTGCCCGTTTTGGGTGAGCAGGGAGGGATTTGGGATCGGGTTTGGGATCGTTGCAGGAGAAATTCCTGAGGGAATTGTGAGGTCAGGCCAGGGATTTTTGGGATTTCTGAGGGGATTTTTTGGGATAAAACAGCAGGAAAAGGGTGAGGGGGGTTCTTTTCCATGGATTTCTGAGGGAATTCTGCTCACAGGGAAGGATTTGAGATCGTTGCAGGAGAAATTCCTGAGGGAATTGTGAGGTCACGCTGGGAATGGCTGGGATTTCTGAGGAGATTTTTTTGGGATTTCTGAAGGGAATTTTGGGGTTTCTGAGGGGATTTTTAGGATAAAACGGCAGGAAAAGGGTGAGGGTTTTTTTTCCCATGGAATTTTGAGGGAATTGCCCGTTTTGGGATCGGGTTTGGGATCGTTGCAGGAGAAATTCCTGAGGGAATTGTGAGGTCAGGACAGGAATGTTTGGGATTTCTGAGGAGATTTTTTTGGGATTTCTGAGGGGATTTTTTAGGATAAAAGCAGGAAAAGCGTGAGGGGGGTTCTTTTCCATGGAATTGTGAGGGAATTGCCCGTTTTGGGTGAGCAGGGAGAGATTTGGAATCGGGTTTAGGATCGTTGCAGGAGAAATTCGTGAGGGAATTGTGAGGTCAGCTCAGAAATTTTTGGGATTTCTGAGGGGATTTTTTGGGATAAAACAGCAGGAAAAGGGTGAGGGGGGTTCTTTTCCATGGATATTTTTGGGAATTCTGCTCACAGGGAAGGATTTGAGATCGTTGCAGGAGAAATTCCTGAGGGAATTGTGAGGTCAGGCCAGGAATTTTTGGGATTTCTGAGGAGATTTTTTTGGGGATTTCTGAGGGGATATTTTTGGGATTTCTGAGGGGAATTTTGGGGTTTCTGAGGGGATTTTTAGGATAAAACAGCAGGAAAAGGGTGAGGGTTTTTTTTTTTCAAGGAATTTTGAGGGAATTGCCCGTTTTGGGTGAGCAGGGAGGGATTTGGGATCGGGTTTGGGATCGTTGCAGGAGAAATTCCTGAGGGAATTGAGAGGTCAGGCCAGGGATTTTTGGGATTTCTGAGGAGATTTTTTTAGGGATTTCTGAGGGGATTTTTTGGGGTAAAACAGCAGGAAAAGCGTGAGGGGGGTTCTTTTCCATGGATATTTTTGGGAATTCTGCTCACAGGGAAGGATTTGAGATCGTTGCAGGAGAAATTCCTGAGGGAATTGTGAGGTCACTCTGGGAATGGCTGGGATTTCTGAGGGGATTTTTTGGGATTTCTGAGGGGAATTTTGGGGCTTCTGAGGGGAATTTTGGAATAAAACAGCAGGAAAAGGGTGAGGGTTTTTTTTTTTCCATGGAATTTTGAGGGAATTGCCCGTTTTGGGTGAGCAGGGAGGGATTTGGGATCGGGTTTAGGATCCTTGCAGGAGAAATTCCAGAGGGAATTGTGAGGTCAGCTCAGAAATTTTTGGGATTTCTGAGGAGATTTTTTTTGGGATTTCTGAGGGGATTTTTAGGATAAAACAGCAGGAAAAGGGTGAGGGGGGTTCTTTTCCATGGATATTTTTGGGAATTGTGTGCAGGGAGGATTTGGGATCGTTTCCAGAGGCAATTCCTGAGGAAATTGCGATGTCAGGCCAGGGATTTTTGGGATTTCTGAGGGGATTTGGATTTGGGATCGTTCCCTGAGCAATTCCTGAGGGAATTCCAATTTCAGGTTGAGAATGGTTGGGATTTCTGAGGGGCTTTTGGGGTTTTTGAGGGGATTTTTTGGGATAAAAGAGCGGGAAAATGGTGAGGGGGGTTCTTTTTCTGAGGGGCTTTTGGGTTTTTTGAGGGGATTTTTTTGGGATAAAAGAGCGGGGAAAATGGTGAGGGGGGTTCTTTTCCATGGAATTTTGAGGGAATTGCCCGCACAGGGAAGGATTTGGGATTGTTCCCAGAGAAACTCCTCAAGAATTTTGGGGTTTTTGGCGGGGTTTTTGGGGTTTCTGAGGGATTTTTTAGGATAAAACATTGGGAAAGGGTGAGGCGGCTTCATTTCCATGGATTTTTGTGGGAATTCTGCTCACGGGGAAGGATTTGGGATTGTTCCCTGAGAATTTCCTGAGGGAGTTGCGAGGTCAGGCTGGGGATTTTTTGAGATTGCTGAGGAGAATTTTTTGGGATTTCTGAGGGGATTTATGGGATTTTTGAGGGGATTTTTTGGGGTAAAATTGCAGGATAAACGGTGTAGGGGGGTTCTTTTCCATGGAATTTTGAGGGAATTGCGTGCAGGGATGGATTTGGGATTCTTCCCTGGGAAATTCCTGAGGGAATTATGAGGTCAGGTCAGGAATTTTTGGGATTTCTGAGGAGATTTTTTGGGGGGATTTTGGGGTTTCTGAGGGGATTTTTTGGGATAAAACAGCAGGAAAAAGGGTGAGGGGGGGTTCTATTTCCATGGAATTTTGAGGGAATTGCCCGTGGTTTAGGATCGTTCCTGGAGAAATTCCTGAGGGAACTGTGAGGGTCACGCTGGGAATGGCTGGGATTTCTGAGGAGATTTTTTTTGGGATTTCTGAGGGGATTTTTTAGGATAAAACAGCAGGAAAAGCGTGAGGGGGATTCTTTTCCGTGGATTTTTTTGGGAATTGTGTGCAGGGAGGATTTGGGATCGTTTCCAGAGGCAATTCCTGAGGAAATTGCGATGTCAGGCCAGGGATTTTTGGGATTTCTGAGGGGATTTGGATTTGGGATCGTTGCAGGAGAAATTCCTGAGGGAATTCCAATTTCAGGTTGAGAATGTTTGGGGTTTCTGAGGGGAATTTTGGGGTTTCTGAGGGGATTTTTTGGGATAAAAGAGCAGGAAAAGGGTGAGGGGAGTTCTATTTCCATGGAATTTTGAGGGAATTGCCCGTTTGGGGATCGGGTTTAGGATCGTTGCAGGAGAAATTCCTGAGAAAATTGTGAGGTTAGACTGGGAATGTTTGGGATTTCTGAGGGGATATATGGAATTTCTGAGGGGATTTTTTGGGATAAAACAGCAGGAAAAGTGTGTGGGGGGGGTTCTTTTCCATGGATATTTTTGGGGAATTTGCCCCTTTTGGGTGAGCAGGGAGGGATTTGGGATCGGGGTTTGGGATCGTTCCTGGAGAATTTCCTGAGGGAGTTGCGAGGTCAGGCTGGGGATTTTTGAGATTGCTGAGGAGAATTTTTTGGGATTTCTGAGGGGGATTTTTTGGGGTAAAAATTGCAGGATAAACGGTGAGGGGGGTTCTTTTGCATGGAATTTTGAGGGAATTGCGTGCAGGGATGGATTTGGGATCGGATTTGGGATTATTCCCAGCGGAAGTTCCTGAGGAAATTGCAAGCTAGAGCCGGTGATTTTTGGGATTTCTGAGGGGATTTTTTTTGGGGATTTCTGAGGGGATTTTTGGGATACAATGGCAGGAAAAGAGTGAGGGGGGTTCTTTTCCATGGATATTTTTGGGAATTGCCCGTTTTGGGTGAGCAGGGAGGGATTTGGGATCGTTCCCTGAGCAATTCCTGAGGAAATTCCAATTTCAGGTTGAGAATGTTTGGGGTTTCTGAGGGGAATTTTGGGGTTTCTGAGGGGATTTTTAGGATAAAAAGAGCAGGAAAAGGGTGAGGGGGGTTCTATTTCCATGGAATTTTGAGGGAATTGCCCATTTGGGGATCGGGTTTAGGATCGTTCCTGGAGAAATTCCTGAGGGAATTGTGAGGTCAGGTCAGGAATGGCTGGGATTTCTGAGGAGATTTTTTTGGGATTTCTGAGGGGATTTTTTGGGATAAAAGAGCAGGAAAAGGGTGAGGGGGGGTTCTTTTCCATGGATATTTTTGGGAATTCTGTTCACAGGGAAGGATTTGAGATCGTTGCAGGAGAAATTCCTGAGGGAATTGTGAGGTCAGGACAGGAATGTTTGGGATTTCTGAGGAGATTTTTTGGGGGATTTCTGAGGGGATTTTGGGGATTTCTGAGGGGATTTTTGGGATACAATGGCAGAAAAAGGGTGAGGGGGGGTTCTTTTCCATGGAATTTTGAGGGAATTGCCCGTTTGGGGTGAGCAGAGAGGCATTTGGGATCGTTCCCTGAGAAATTCCTGAGGGAATTCCAATTTCAGGTTGAGAATTTTTGGGATTTCTGAGGGGAATTTTGGGGTTTCTGAGGGGATTTTTAGGATAAAACAGCAGGAAAAGGGTGAGGGTTTTTTTTTTTTCCATGGAATTTTGAGGAATTTTCCCGTTTTGGGTGAGCAGGGAGGGATTTGGGATCGGGTTTGGGATCGTTGCAGGAGAAATTCCTGAGGGAATTGTGAGGTCAGGCCGGGGATTTTTGGGATTTCTGAGGGGATTTTTTGGGATAAAACAGCAGGAAAAGCGTGAGGGGGGTTCTTTTCCATGGATTTCTGAGGGAATTCTGCTCACAGGGAAGGATTTGAGATCGTTTGCAGGAGAAATTCCTGAGGGAATTGTGAGGTCAGGACAGGAATTTTTGGGATTTCTGAGGGGATATTTTTGGGATTTCTGAGGGGCTTTTGGGGTTTCTGAGGGGATTTTTTAGGATAAAACGGCAGGAAAAGGGTGAGGGTTTTTTTTTTTTTTCAAGGAATTTTGAGCAAATTGCCCGTTTTGGGTGAGCAGGGAGGGATTTGGGATTGGGTTTAGGATCCTTGCAGGAGAAATTCCTGAGGGAATTGTGAGGTCACGCTGGGAATTTTTGGGATTTCTGAGGAGGATTTTTTTTTTGGGATTTCTGAGGGGATTTTTTTGGGATAAAACAGCAGGGAAAAGCGTGAGGGGGGTTTTTTTCCATGGATATTTTTGGGGAATTGTGTGTGCAGGGAGGATTTGGGATCGTTTCCAGAGGCAATTCCTGAGGAAATTGCGATGTCAGGCCAGGGATTTTTGGGATTTCTGAGGGGATTTGGATTTGGGATCGTTCCCTGAGCAATTCCTGAGGGAATTCCAATTTCAGGTTGAGAATGTTTGGGATTTCTGAGGGGAATTTTGGGGTTTTTGAGGGGATTTTTTGGGATAAAAGTGCGGGGAAAATGGTGTGAGGGGCATCTTTTCCATGGATTTTTTGTGGGAATTGCCCGCACAGGGAAGGATTTGGGATTGTTCCCAGAGAAACTCCTCAAGAATTTTGGGGGGTTTTGGCGGGGTTTTTTGGGGTTTTCTGAGGGATTTTTTTAGGATAAAACATTGGGAAAAGGGTGAGGAGGCTTCATTTCCATGGATTTTTGTGGGAATTCTGCTCACGGGGGAAAGATTTGGGATTGTTCCCTGAGAATTTCCTGAGGGAGTTGCGAGGTCAGGCCGGGGATTTTTGAGATTGCCTGAGGAGAATTTTTTTGGGATTTCTGAGGGGATTTTTTGGGGTAAAATTGCAGGATAAACGGTGAGGGGGGGTTCTTTTCCATGGAATTTTGAGGGGAATTGCGTGCAGGGATGGATTTGGGATCGGATTTGGGATTATTCCCCAGCGGAAGTTCCTGAGGAAATTGCAAGCTAGAGCCGGTGATTTTTGGGATTTCTGAGGGGATTTTTTTGGGGATTTCTGAGGGGATTTTTGGGATACAATGGCAGGAAAAGAGTGAGGGGGGTTCTTTTCCATGGATATTTTTGGGAATTGCCCGTTTTGGGTGAGCAGGGAGGGATTTGGGATCGTTCCCTGAGCAATTCCTGAGGGAATTCCAATTTCAGGTTGAGAATGTTTGGGGTTTCTGAGGGCTTTTGGGGTTTCTGAGGGGATTTTTTGGGATAAAAGAGCAGGAAAAGCGTGAGGGGGGTTCTATTTCCATGGAATTTTGAGGGAATTGCCCGTTTTGGGATCGGGTTTAGGATCGTTCCTGGAGAAATTCCTGAGGGAATTGTGAGGTCAGGTCAGGAATGGCTGGGATTTCTGAGGAGATTTTTTTTGGGATTTCTGAGGGGATTTTTTGGGATAAAAGAGCAGGAAAAGGGTGAGGGGGGTTCTTTTCCATGGATATTTTTGGGAATTCTGTTCACAGGGAAGGATTTGAGATCGTTGCAGGAGAAATTCCTGAGGGAATTGTGAGGTCAGGACAGGAATGTTTGGGATTTCTGAGGAGATTTTTTGGGGGGATTTTTGAGGGGATTTTGGGGGATTTCTGAGGGGATTTTTGGGATACAATGGCAGAAAAAAGGGTGAGGGGGGTTCTTTTCCATGGAATTTTGAGGGGAATTGCCCGTTTGGGGGTGAGCAGAGAGAGGCATTTGGGATCGTTCCCTGAGAAATTCCTGAGGGAATTCCAATTTCAGGTTGAGAATTTTTGGGATTTCTGAGGGGCTTTTGGGGTTTCTGAGGGGGATTTTTAGGATAAAACAGCAGGAAAAGGGTGAGGGTTTTTTTTTTTTCCATGGAATTTTTAGGAATTTTCCCGTTTTGGGTGAGCAGGGAGGGATTTGGGATCGGGTTTGGGATCGTTGCAGGAGAAATTCCTGAGGGAATTGTGAGGTCAGGCCAGGGATTTTTGGGATTTCTGAGGGGATTTTTTGGGATAAAACAGCAGGAAAAGCGTGAGGGGGGGTTCTTTTCCATGGATTTCTGAGGGAATTCTGCTCACAGGGAAGGATTTGAGATCGTTGCAGGAGAAATTCCTGAGGGAATTGTGAGGTCAGGACAGGAATTTTTGGGATTTCTGAGGGGATATTTTTGGGATTTTCTGAGGGGCTTTTGGGGTTTCTGAGGGGATTTTTAGGATAAAACGGCAGGGAAAAGGGTGAGGGTTTTTTTTTTTTTCAAGGAATTTTGAGCAAATTGCCCGTTTTGGGTGAGCAGGGAGGGATTTGGGATTGGGGTTTAGGATCCTTGCAGGAGAAATTCCTGAGGGAATTGTGAGGTCACGCTGGGAATTTTTGGGATTTCTGAGGAGATTTTTTTTTTGGGATTTCTGAGGGGGATTTTTAGGATAAAACAGCAGGAAAATGGTGAGGGGGGGTTCTTTTCCATGGATATTTTTGGGAATTGTTCGTGCAGGGAGGATTTGGGATCGTTTCCAGAGGCAATTCCTGAGGAAATTGCGATGTCAGGCCAGGGATTTTTTGGGATTTCTGAGGGGATTTGGATTTGGGATCGTTCCCTGAGCAATTCCTGAGGGAATTCCAATTTCAGGTTGAGAATGTTTGGGGTTTCTGAGGGGCTTTTGGGGTTTTTGAGAGGATTTTTTTGGGATAAAAGAGCGGGGAAAATGGTGAGGGGGGTTCTTTTCCATGGATTTTTGTGGGAATTGCCCGCACAGGGAAGGATTTGGGATTGTTCCCAGAGAAACTCCTCAAGAATTTTGGGGGTTTTGGCGGGGTTTTTGGGGTTTCTGAGGGATTTTTTAGGATAAAACATTGGGGAAAGGGTGAGGAGGCTTCATTTCCATGGATTTTTGTTGGGAATTCTGCTCACGGGGAAGGATTTGGGATTGTTCCCTGAGAATTTCCTGAGGGAGTTGCGAGGTCAGGCCGGGGATTTTTGAGGATTGCTGAGGAGAATTTTTTGGGATTTCTGAGGGGATTTTTGAGGGGATTTTTTGGGGTAAAATTGCAGGATAAACGGTGAGGGGGGGTTCTTTTCCATGGAATTTTGAGGGAATTGCGTGCAGGGATGGATTTGGGATCGGATTTGGGATCATTCCCAGCGGAAGTTCCTGAGGAAATTGCAAGTTGGAGCCGGTGATTTTTGGGATTTCTGAAGGGATTTTGGGATTTCTGAGGGGAAATTTTGGGATAAAAACAGCAGGAAAGGGCTAAAAGGGTTCTTTTCCATGGATTTTTTTGTGGAATTCTGTTCGCAGGGAAGGATTTGGGATCATTCCCAGAAGAAATTCCCAAGGACGAGGAGAAGACGCTTCCCACTCTGGAAGAAGTGGCCCGAAGGAGCAACGGAGATTTTATCCCAGAAATTCCCCGGTGAGAGCGGGGGGATTTTGGAATTCCCGCCTTTTCCCAGGGGAAGGGTGGAAATGAAGGGAGTTTGGCCTCAAAAATTGGGATTGGGAGCTTAAAATTGGAATTTTTCCTTCAAATATTTGGATTTTGGCCTCAAAAACTCGGGATTTGGATGTTAAAATTGGAATTTCGGCCTCAAAAATGTGGGATTTGAGTCTTAAAATTGGGATTAGTGCGTCAAAGATTTGGGATTTGGACCTTAAAATTGGGATTTTGGGCTCAAAATTTGGGATTTGGGCATGAAAATTGGGATTTTGCCCTCAAAAGTGTGGGATTTGGGCATGAAAATTGGGGATTTTGGCCTCAAAAATGGGATTTGGGCCTTAAAATAGGGATTTTGTGCTCAAAATTGGGATTTGGGCATTGAAATTGGAGTTTCGGGCTCAGAACACAGGATTTGGATCTTAAAATCTGGATTTTGTCCTCTGCAAATGTGGGATTTGGGCCTTAAAAATTGGGATTTTGGGGCCTTAAAATTGGACTTTTGGGCTCAAAAATCGGGATTTGGACATCTAAAAATGGGGTTTTGTTGTCATAAATGTGGGATTTGGGCCTTAAGATTGGGATTTTGGCATCAAAAAATATTTTTTTTTTCCAAGAAATGTGAGGATTTATCATGAAAAGGGGTGTGGGTCCTAAAAAAATCATTATTTGGGGTCTAAAAATGGGATTTGGGCACTAAAAATGAGGAATTTTGGCCTTAAAAATGTGATTCTTTGCCCTAAAAATGTGAGAATTTTTCCTAAAAAGAAAGTGGATTATAAGCCAGGATTTGGGATTTAAAAACGCGTGTTTTGGTCCTAAAAATTAAATTTTCGACCCTAAAAAATGGGATTTTTCCCCTAAAGATTCAGGTTGGATCCTAAAAAACGGATTTAGCCTCAAAACCAAGGAATTTTCCTCCCAAAAAAAAATCCAAATGAGATCCTAAAAATGGGATTTTTCCCCCTAAAGATTCAGGTTGGATCCTAAAAACGGATTTAGCCTCAAAACCAAGGAATTTTCCTCCCAAAAAAAATCCAAATGAGATCCTAAAAATGGGATTTTTCTCCTTAAAAACTGCAGTTGAATCCTACAAATGTGGATTTTCCCTCTGAGAACGTGGGAGCTGCCCCTAAAAATGGCATTTTAGGGCCTAAAAATGAGATTTTTTTTTTTTTTTTCCTCTAAAAACCTGGAATTTTCCTCCTAAAATCCCATTTTTTTTTCCCATCCAGATGGATCCAACGCAGAAAATTCCCAACTGCCCTCAAATTCCCTGGATTTCCTCCCTCCGGAATTGTCGCCTCCATCCCCTCCCCCTCCTCCCATGGATCCCTTTTACCCCCCCAAACCCCCGACGGGAGCGTCCCAGGTAAATCCCGGAGCGAATCCACGAAAAAAACCCCCGGAAAAAAACCAAAATTCCACGTTGCCCTCCTCCTGCATCCCACAGATCCTCCGGAAGAAGTCCTGGAAGCTCTGAGAATTTTGGGATTCGATTCCTTCCCGGCCCGGCCAGGCTGAGGCCATCATGAGGATCCTTTCCGGTTCGATTTTCCCGCTTCTTTTTCCCTCCATTTTCCCCCTTTTTTTTATTCCCCTCTCTTTTTTTCCTTTCTTTTCCCTGCTCTTTTTTCCCCCGCCCTTTTATTCCCCACCTTTTCTCCTTCATTTTTCCTGCTTTATTCCCTGCTATTTTTTCTTTCCATTTCCCCTGCTTTTTTTTTTCCTGCCCCTTTTCCCCTCAGTTTTTTTCTGCCTTTTTTTCCCACTTTTCCCTTAGTTTTTCCTGCTCTTTTTCCGGGTTTTTCCTCTCAATTATTCCCTTCATTTTCCCCACTTTTTCCCCTCAGTTTTTCTTTCTCTTTTCCCCACGTTTCCCCTCATATTCCCCACCCTTTTCCCCACATTTTCCTTCAGTTTTTCCTGCCCTTTTTTCCCACTTTTCCCTCTCTTTTCCCCCACTCCTTCCCCCTCAGTTTTTCCTTGTTTTTCCCACCCTTTTCCCCCTCTTTTTCCCTCCATTTTTCCTGCCCTTTTCCCCAATTTTCCCCTCAGTTTTTCCTGCCTTTTTCCCTGCCTTTTCCCCCTCTATTTTTCCACTCCTTTCCCCACTTTTCCCCTCACCTTTCCCTCAATTTTTCCTGCCCTTTTTTCCCAACTTTTCCCCATCCTATTTTCCTAATTTTTAACCACTTTTCCCCCTCAGTTTTTCCTTCTCTTTCCCAACTTTTCCCCTCATATTCCCCGCCCTTTTCCCCACACATTTTCCCTCAGTTTTTCCTGCTCTTTTCCCACTTTTCCCCTCAGTTTTTCCACCTTTTCCCTCCATTTTTCCTGCCCTTTTTCCCCACTTTTCCCCCATCATTTTTTCCTACTTTTCCCCACTTTTCCCCTCAGTTTTTCCTTCTCTTTCCAACTTTTCCTCTCATATTCCCGCCCTTTTCCCCACACATTTCCCCTCAGTTTTTCCTGCTCTTTTCCCATTTTCCCCTCAGTTTTTCCTGCCTTTTCCCCACTTTCCCCTCAGTTTTTCCTGCCATTTTCCCTGCCTTTCCCCCTCTATTTTTCCACTCTTTTCCCCACTTTTCCCCTCAGCTTTTCCCTCAATTTTCCCTGCCCTTTTTCCCACTTCCCCACACATTTCCCCTCAGTTTTTCCTGCTCTTTTCCCATTTTTCCCTCAATTTTTCCCACCCTTTCCCCACATTTCCCCATCCTTTTTCCTACCCTTTTCCCCCACATTTTCTTGTCATTTTCCTGCTTTTTCCCTCTTTATTCCCTGCCCTTTTCCCTCCATTTCTCCTGCCATTTTCATTTCCATTTCCCCAGCTTTTTTCCTTGCCCTTTTCCCCTCACTTTTCCCTACTCTTTTTCCCTGCCTTTTTTCCCATCTTTGTCTCTCCATTTTCCCCATATTTTTTCCCCTCTTTTTTTCTCTCAGTTTTTCCTGCCTTTTCCCCACTTTCCCCTCAGTTTTTCCTACTTTTTTCCCCACTTTACCCTCAGTTTTTCCTGCAATTTTCCCTGCCTTTTCCCCTCTATTTTTCCACTCTTTTCCCCACTTTTCCCCTCAGCTTTTCCCTCAATTTTTCCTGCCTTTTCCCCACTTTTCCCCATCCTTTTTTCCTGCCTTTTCCCCACTTTCCCCTCAGTTTTTCCTGCCTTTTCCCCACTTTCCCCCTCAGTTTTTCCTGCTTTTTTCCCTGCCTTTCCCCCTCAGTTTTTCCTACTTTCCCCCACTTTTCCCCTCAGTTTTTCCTTCTCTTTTCCCAACTTTTCCCCTCATATTCCGGCCCTTTTCCCCACACATTTCCCCTCAGTTTTTCCTGCCTTTTCCCCCACTTTTCCCCTCAGTTTTTCCTTCTCTTTTCCCAACTTTTCCCCTCATATTCCCGCCCTTTTCCCCACACATTTCCCCTCAGTTTTTCCTGCTTTTTTCCCATTTTTCCCTCAATTTTTCCCACCCTTTCCCCACATTTCCCCATCCTTTTTCCTACCCTTTCCCCCCACCTTTTCTTGTCATTTTCCTGCTTTTTCCCTCTTTATTCCCTGCCCTTTTCCCTCCATTTCTCCTGCCATTTTTCATTTCCATTTCCCCAGCTTTTTTCCTTGCCCTTTTCCCCTCACTTTTCCCTACTCTTTTTCCCTGCCTTTTTTCCCATCTTTGTCCCTCCATTTTCCCCATATTTTTCCCCTCTATTTTTTTCTCAGTTTTTCCCTTCCTTTTCCCCGCTTTTTCCCCTCAGTTTTTCCTGCTTTTTCCCCACTTTTCCCCTGTTTTACTGCTCTTTTTCCCTGCCTTTTTTTCCTTTTCCCCTCAGATTTTCCCTCAGGTTTTCCTGCCCTTTTCCCCACACTTTTCCCTCATTTTCGCCCACTCTTTCCCCTCAGTTTTCCCTTCATTTTTCCTGCTCTTCTTTCTCCTGCCATTTTTTCTTTCCATCTTCCCACTCTTTTTCCTTGCCCCCTTTATCCCCCCTCTCTTTTTCCCTCCGTTTTTTCCCCCTGCCTTTTTCCCCTCAGTTTTTCCCTCCCTTTTCCCTTCAGTTTTTCTTGTCTTTTTTTCCACTTTTCCCTCAGTTTTTCCTGCTCTTTTTCCCTGCCTTTTCCCCTCCATTTTCCCCAATTTTTTCCCCTTTTTCCTGTTGTTTTTCCCTCCCTTTCCCCACTCTTTCCCTCAGTTTTTCATGCCCTTTTCCCCACTTTTCTGTCAGTTTTTCCCGCTCTTTTTCCCACTTTTCCCCTCAGTTTTTCCCACCATTTCCTCACATTTTCCCCTCGGGTTTTTCCCCACTTCTCCCTCTCTTTTCCCCCTCAGTTTTTCCTTGTTTTTCCCTCCCCTTTCCCCACATTTTCCCTCAGTTTTTCCTGCTCTTTTCCCATTTTCCCCTCAGTTTTTCCCAC